>NC_056575.1:27923522-27924556 GCF_018340385.1 Cyprinus carpio | reverse complement strand
TATATATAAACGGGTATATATCGTTTAGATTTGTAATGTTTTTTAATGGAGTCTCTTATGCTCGTCAAGGTTGTATTTAGTTGATCTAAAATACACAAAAATAGTAATATTGTGAAATATTATTGCAATTTCTAATATTGGTTTCCTTTCTTATTATACTTTTAAATATCATTTTTATTCATTTACTTCTGTGACGCAGCACTGTATTTTCAGCATCATTAGTCAGAACATCATTCTGTTCACATCTTATTTTTCATTATCTGTGTGTTGTTGTTGTCTCTGTGTTCTGGAAGCTTGTGACACTAAAACAAATTCCTTGTATGTGCAAACATACTTGGCAATAAAGCTCTTTCTGACTGATTTGCGTGTGTGTAATAGCTACACAGTAGGCCTACTACAGTACAAATGGAAATGCTTATTTTTCAATTAAGGATAACTTATAGAATTAATGGACTGGTTTGGGTGCTTGACACTTCATTGGTCGTTTGGTTGTTTAAGAATGATATTCAAGGTAAAGAGTACGCTGTAAGTTATTTAAATATAAATTGTTTCATCTAGGTATTTAACAACATTACCTACATTAAAGAAAGACGACTTTCCTTATTGATTCTGTCTTCCCTCAGGTAAAATGCACGTTTTCTTGCATGGCTGGATGTTGGAATCACGTTGTTTGCATTCTCCCAAACTGATTAACATTAGCTGAAGTCGAAACGCGGACGTTAAAAAAACCTAATTCGGTTAGCGCGAGACGCGCTCGCTGTGAAGCGGGAGCGAGCAGCCGGCAGAGGATTCCGCTTAGTCTTAAAGCCTCCCTCAAACAGATATGCTCACAAATCAAACACTTGTCAAAAAAAGAAAAATAGATGCTCAGCTTAGAGTTTGGTATTCGTATGGTCTAGGTGGTCATACGGCATATGCCTTAAATACGGGACAATCTGCATTCAATACAGCTTTCATAATGCTTCTTAAATACAGGACGATTCCATATTATACAGAACGGTTGGCAACCCTAACAGTGCATACTTTTAGGTGAA
>NC_056575.1:27923245-27923341 GCF_018340385.1 Cyprinus carpio | reverse complement strand
CTAATGGACTTATTCCCATGACACTGAACCATTTCTGTAAAGTAAATATTCAACAGAAGCGTGCCAATTACATGTAAGAAAGTGTCAGGAAAAGTG
>NC_056575.1:27922232-27922704 GCF_018340385.1 Cyprinus carpio | reverse complement strand
AGCTCTGCATGTCGAGTTCTGCAGAAGCATCCTTCATGTGCACAGAAACACTCCTAATAATGCCTGCAGAGCAGAGTTAGGCCATCTCCCCCTAAATCTAATCATTAAAAAAAGTTTTGGATCCACTTAAACTCTAGTTTGGAAGATTCTCTTCATTTTAAAACACTCGATATCAACAATCCTGAAAAACAGAAAAATCAAAGAAATTATGAATGAAGACAAGGAGACATACATACAGTATTGGAAAGAACAAACCAAAGACCAAAGTCGTCTCCAGTGTCATCTGAAACTCAACAGAGAGTACAGTATGGCTGACTATCTGCTTTCAGTCAGGAATATAACACACAGACATTTACTGACCAAGTACAGACAGAGTGACCACCAGCTGGCCATAGAGAGAGGACGACATAGAAAGACCTGGTTACCTAAAGAAGAGCGAGTCTGTAACGAATGTAGGTCAGGATCAGTTGAG
>NC_056575.1:27914927-27920399 GCF_018340385.1 Cyprinus carpio | reverse complement strand
ATTATTGAATTATTAAGATTTTATTGATTTGTTTAATTGTTATAATTAACAATAAAGTAAACTTAATATTTTATTATTATTAACAAAATATTATTTTTTATTTTATTTTAAATATACCAATTAAACCATTCTTGTTTAAATGCATATATAAATAATTATGGAGGACTAAACCTGCAAAAACAATAAATAAATAAATAAATAAATACGCAAATAAATAAATAAATGTGTGTATAAATACACCCATTCTTGTTTAAATGCATATATAAATAATTAAACGTGATGAAAGTAGCCAAATAAATTAAATACATTGGTGGGCAAATGGGAACTATTTAAGGAAATGCTAAACTCATCTTAACTCTTTTCTTTTAATCACTCATTTATTTCTGAATATAGATTCACATGTATTTTTCCTCTGCGCAACATGCTAATGAGAGGGTGTCAACCATGGACTTGGTCGCCCGTGTCATAGCTGGGGGCGGGGCTTTCCCTCTGACAGGAAATGCATCTAAATCCAGTATAGCCTGCATAAAGTCACTTTTGCTGAGAGACAGAGCAGAGCAAGATACATAAAACAACTGAGCCGTATTGTCCGCACAGTATCTGTGGCTTTACAAACGACCCAACGGAACGGCCAGAGGTGTCGTATCCCAATGGTCAACATTTACAAGGGACCATCACTAAAGTTACATACATCATTAATATACACTTTTCTCACTTCAAGACCATTTGAAGAGAATGACTTACAGTAACACAACCAACTGTAAAGTGTTCATATAGGTCTTAATTATAATGCACACTTTTTAGATTTTTATTATTTATTCAAATAAACTGTGAAATCGTACGTAAATATTTTTTCTTGATCAAATATGGGCTCAAACACAATAGGTGTCAGCAATAGCCTAATGCACACCTTTTAGATTTTTGATATTTCTAGGAATAAACTCAAATAATCTGACTATGTCAGTGTGGTTATACTGTGTTTACCTAATAGCCTTATAAAAAAAATAGCAGTTTGCTTGTAACTTAATGTAATTTTATTTAAAAAAAACTTCCTGTAGAAATTACAGTAACTAGCTGGCAGCAGTTTGCTCGTAACTTACTGTAATTTTATTTTATAGAATTACGCTTACTTGCGCTCAGAGTGAGGCGGGAACACATTATCTATAATGAGACGATACAGGAGAAACTGGACCACTCCTTACTTTCATACAGATTACATAAAAAGTGATTATTTGTTTTTTACTTGATTTTGTTTATTTAAAAGTAGAAATTTCAAGCTTTCATACATATACATATCTTGTCTTTGAGGCAAGTATTTACTGAGATTCGGGTTGTTTTATTTATGTGTCTGTGAAGAGAGGTGACCGAGACCGAGATGGCAGAGAACGCACTCTGTTTATTTTCTTTATTCTACAAAAGCACAGCGTTTTGTTTTTTATTATGTGTGTATACAAATAAAAGTAGACCCTTTACAGATTCGATAAGGTTATAAAGCCATTTCTAAAGCTTTAGGACTCCAGCGAACCACAGTGAGAGCCATTGTTCACAAATGGCAAAAACATGGAACAGTGGAGAACTTTCCCAAGAGTGGCCGGCTGACCAAAATTACCCCAAAAGCACAGCGACAACTCATCCAAGAGGTCACATAAGACCCCACAACAACATCCAGAGAACTGCAGGCCTCACTTGCCTCAGTTAAGGTCAGTGTTCATGACTCCATCATAAGAAAGAGACTGGGCAAAAATGGTCTGCATGGCAGAGCTCCAAGACGAAAACCGCTGCTGAACAAAAAGAACATAAAGGCTCATCTCAGTTTTGCCAGAAAACATCTTGATGATCACCAAGACTTTTGGGAAAATACACTGTGGACTGACGAGACAAAAGCTGAACTTTTTGGAAGGTGTGTGTCCCATTACGTCTGGCGTAAAAGTAACATTATTATTATAACATAAAATTTTATGTTAAAAGTAACATAAAATATGGTGGTGGTAGTGTGATGGTCTGGGGCTGTTTTGCTGCTTCAGGACCTGGAAGACTTGCTGTGATAAATGGAACCATGAATAAGGGTGGCCCAACCAGTTATTAGGTTTGGGGCAAACACTTCTTCACACAGGGCCATGTAGTTTTGGATTTTGTTTTCCCTTAATAATCAAAACAGCATGTTGTGTTTACTTGTGTTATCTTTTACTAATATTTAAATTAGTTTGATGATCTGAAACATTAAAGTGTGACAAACATGCAAAAAAGAAATCACACCACTGTTTATACATGTAAATATTTAGTCATGTGAAAAAGTTAGGACACCCTGTTGAATTCCATGGTTTTCTGTATCAGGACATCATCCAAAAAATTATCTGGTCTGTGGCAGGTCTTAAAATCTGGAAAATAAAACATCAGATGAACAACTACACAACATATTACACTATGTCATTATTTATTTAACAAAAATAAAGCCAAGATAGAAAAGCCATGTGTGACAAAGTGAGGACACCCTATGATTCAGTTGCTTGTAGATCCACTTTTAGCAGCAAAAACGTAAAGTAATAATTTTCTGTATGACTTTATTAGTCTCTCACATCATTCTGGAGGAATTTTGGCCCACTCTTCTTTACAACGTTGCTCTAGTTTATTGAGATTTGTGGGCATTTGTTTGTGTACAGCTGTCACCACAGCATTTCAGTCAGGATGAGCTCTGGATTTTGACTGGGCTATTTCAACTCCTTGATTCTTTTCTTTTCAGCTGTTCTGTTGTAGATTTGTAGATTTGGACGGCCACACATTTGACTCTGGAACACTTTTGTATACAGAGGAGTTCATGGTTGGCTCAATGACTGTGAGATGCCGAGGTACTGTGGCTACAAAACCAGCACAAAAGCATCAGCCCTCCATCAGCATGCTTGACTTTTGGTATGAGGTGTTTGTGCTGATTTGATCTTTAGGTTTTCACCAAATGTGGCGCTGTGCATTCTGGCCAAACATGTCCACTTTGGTCTTGTCTGTTCAAAAGACATTGTTCAAGAAGTCTCATGGTTTGCTCAGATGCAACTGTGCTGCCATGCTTTTTCAGGTAGAAGAGACTTTCTTCTGCCAAGTCTTCCAAACATGCCATACTCATATTTCCATACTCATACATCGTCCCATATTTTTCTAATTGTACTATCATGAACTTTATCATTTAACATGTTAACTGTCCTAATTTTGTCACACATGGCTTTTCCATTTTGGCTTTAATTTTGTTAAATAAATAACATGACAGCGTAACATGTCATGTGTTGTTGTTGTTTTAAGACCTGCCAAGGACCAGATTATTATTTTTTACATTTTTTTTTGTTATGTCCTGATACAGAATACCATGGAATTCAATAGTGTCCAGACTTTTTCACATGACTGTGTGTGTGTGTATTATCTCTCTCTATATATATATACATATAGATAGACATATATACATAAAAATAATCCTCTGTCTCTCTCTCGATATAGATAGATAGATAGATAGAGTTCTTTGCCTCAAAATAATTCCCTCATTAGGATTTTAGTCTTATATCTTTGATTTGAAGCAAAAAATATTTGAAAATCTGACAAAGACAAAGTTTGAAATTTTGCGATTCATCTCATAGCTACCTGGTTTGGTTCACGTCTTATAATTCCTTCCAAAGACTTTTAAAACCCATTAGAGAAAAACTACTTTAAGAACAAAGGCCACTGAAAAAGTGAACGGGTGCCGTTGCACTCTGTTCTGCAACACAACTGTTGATATAAAGTTATAATGTGATAAGAGAGAAGACAGCATGATGTTCCTTGAGGAGATCAGATGATGAACACTTTACCTGCACTGAAGGCAATGGCACGGGCCTCAACTTTGTCCCCCATCTTGCGCACCACGTCTGGGGTGGGGCCGATAAATCGTACCCCAGCATCCATGCACGCCTGGGCAAAATCTGCTCGTTCTGACAGGAAGCCATAACCTGGGTGGATGGCATCCACGCCATTCTCCTGCCAGGGAAAGATTGCACAACATCATTAGATTTAATACCGTTCAAAAGTCTGGGGTCAGTACAGTACAGTTTTATCTAATTAAATACTTTTATGCATTGTATTGATCAAAAGTGACAGTAAAGACATTTATATGACTACAAAAGATTTCCATTTCAAATAAATGCTGTATCTGTTAAACTTTCTATTAATCAAAAAAAATATATATATGTATGTTGTAGAAACAGCTCTTTCATTAAGCAGCTAAATGGCTGTAGTGGCTCCAGAATACAGCCCAACTTCCCCGACTGACTGAAATGTTTTGTTTATTGACCTGTATTCAAGGTTAGCCAATTCAGTTCTCTAAACAAGTCACAACAAGAGGTGTGGAATGTTTCAGGTGCTTAACACAACATGGGTCATTTTCTAAGACACATAAGGTATAGTGTTAAACTGACAAGCTGTTAAAGCCATTGATTTATTTATTGATTAAGTCCCTGACTGACTAATTGTCCATTGATTATTGCCTAAGCTATTTAATCAGAAAATGAGATGTGGGAGAACGACTGCCTGTCAGCGATTATTTTATGGCTACCATCTCATCTTGGCATCAGACTCTGAACTCCTTTGTCAGAAGGCATAATTATGTGCAATTACTGCTCTTTGCAGGCTTGTTTGTGCTCTATCTGTCCAATCACTGCAGGCTGTGTGTGTATTTTACAGGTCATGAGATACTAATCTGCTGTTTTACCACACAAACACTTTCAACAAAACAGGTGTTAAAAACATGTGAACACCTTCTGCTTTTCGACTCCACACCAAACACAGAGTTCTCACTCTGAAAGAGAGTTTTGAGCCAGTTCATGGAACTGCCACCTATTGTGTCAGTGCTAAACCTTACAGACATATGTAGATGACGTTTTGTCTAAACTGCAAAAATGACTTTTTAAAATGAATCCATTATGAAACATGTTATTGCATATATTATGCACTATATTATGTATGTATTTATATTTTGTCTCAAAATTTACCTTGTTGAAAGTGACGTGACATGACGTGACATACAGCCAAGTATGGTGACCCATACTCAGAATTCATGCTCTGCATTTAACCCATCCAAAGTGCATACACACACTGTGAACACACACAAACACCGTGAACACACACCCGGAGCAGTGCTGCGGCGCCCAGGGAGCAGTTGGGGGTTCGGTGACTTGCTCAAGGGCACCTCAGTCGTGGTATTGCCGGCCCGAGACTCAAACCCACAACCTTAGGGGTAGGAGTTAAACTCTCTAACCACTAGGCCACGACTTCCCCTTCAGCACTAACCTTTACTTCTGCTGTGTATAAATGTGCTACATAAATACAATTTACTTACTAAAATAAAATGATTTAGCAGTAAGAATATCATTCTCACTACACACACTGAGCCACAGTCATTTTTAAATTACATAATGATATAGAATGAATCAGAACCTACTAAACAATGGCCAAAATACT
>NC_056575.1:27911959-27914888 GCF_018340385.1 Cyprinus carpio | reverse complement strand
TATATATATATATATATATATATACATATACCTGTATATATTCCTCTTTTTCATGTGGAGACCCATCACTGTCCAATGAAAGATGACACAACACTATACATATCTTGGACTGACACTCCACACACTTTCAACATTCAAAGCATGTTCAAACTTGTAGCAACTTCTGAGTTCAGCACCGTTTCCTTACAATTAACCTTTCATTTGAACTGACTGAATAACAGCAGATGAGAGTTAAGAAGACTAACTGTTATTCTTCTCATTTTCACGTCTCTTCCTGATAGAAGTGACAGAAATTTCAGAGTTGCTGTTCAACACAACACTTCAGAGGAAGACAAAGACATGTACAAACACTGAGGTGAGTGTTTGATCATTCTCTAGTTATTTTCATGTATGAGTGTTTTCTTATGATGTGTCATTGGTCACTTTGTGCTTCTTTATTGCTGTGCTGAAGTTATTTTGATGGTTTTATTTAAAGTTCTTCATGTTGTGATCAAACAGATGATCAAGTTTGTCTTTGTCAGTGATTCACAGAAAGCTGCATATTCTGATACTGGTGAGAAATCACTGTTTCTCAAACAGTGTTTGTCATACACTCTTAACTCTTTGAAAGAGAAACTGTCACTCAGTATCAGCAGACAGCACTGATGAAATATTATGGTAAACTCTATAACAGACTCATTCAGTGAAATCAGCAGCATTTCTACTTCATTAAATCCTTTAATTTAGTTCACTCTACAGTATGTGTTAAACAGCAGAGTTACAGAAGTAACTAGTACTAATGAATTTACACATAACCTGTGCTTTCATGCTTGTGCTGAAATCATCTGAAGTTTAGAGACGTTTATCTGAAGGAAAGTAACCCTGAAACATGATTCAGAGACATAAAGCTGCTTTCTAGAAACCCCTCCTGCTCTAAACAGTTTCAGCACAGAGTCGAACCGGTTTCTTTTGCTTTCCTGAAATGGTTGTGGTTTAACTGGTTCTGAAGATGAACATCTTTCTGCAGTGGTTTCAAAGTCACCAGTTATTGACTATCACAGTAAATAATTTTCCTTCCCCCACAAATAAAGTAATTATAAATATCGGAAGCAGCATATTTATGGATAATTTCTGCTCAATTTTTCCATGTTTCACTATGTTGCACTGCTGCACTTCACAATGAAAACCAGTTAAATGCTCTTAAACTGCAGTAGAGCTACATGTGAGTAAAGTACACTAGTGTACATCTGCAGGTCATAATTATCTTACACTTCACACAGACACACAAGAAAGAAAATGTCTCCTTTCAGGTCAGACTCTAGCTCTATGAACTGAACACAGACTCCTAGAAATGATCTCAAACACAGAAACACAGCAGAGCTTCACTGTTCGCCCTCATAGTTACGCTGAGTCTAGATAAACCATCAGCACAGCTATCAAACTAACTAGTGATTACTAACTGTGAATACTGCAAATACTGTAATCACAACACTTAGTTCATTCAGTCTATGAAATCAGACAGATCACACTTGGCAGGTGGTCTGGCATTTCAAGGATGATCAGCTGTTCTTCTGTCTCCTTGTAGCTCTGTCTCAGGCCACTTACATTACAGACATTACACTATGGCGTGTTCACAGGTGATTAGGAACCCTGGACATCTTTCTTCTGGTGTTTTTTTGGAGTCAGTAGCAGAGTCAGTATAAAGGTCTCTTTATTGTCCGTGTGCAATAATTAAACATTAATAATCTTAAATCACCATCAAAAATTAAGATCCACAAATACTGTTCCACAGGTTCATGTGCAATAATTGTTTATGGTTCATAGAACAAGCTTGAAAAATCTGAAATTTTTAAGATTTTGGGGACCAGCTGCAAATATAGAAATAAGAAAAAAAAAAACCTGGTGACCACTATGTGTCAAATTTTAATGAGTAGTCCACTGAAGGCGAGCGTAGATGAACCCAAGTGCAAATTGTAATGAGTAGTCCACTGAAGGCGAGCGTAGATGAACCCAAGTGCAGATTATTTACAGGGTGGAATCCAAAATCCAAACAATAAACAAAGACTTGAAGAGGTATGAACAGACTTGACTCACCAACAGCAGGTACATGCATTAATACACGACAAAGCACAAATGGCAAAAACATGACTACTTATAACAATACAGGTCACATGACAAGAACAAACCAATGGGAAACAAGACACATGATTAAGACAACCAATTACCAATAATTCTTTAGAATTTCAATGATTTAGCTAAATCGTGCAGGTTTAATTTATTCGTTTCTTGTTTTAATTAGGCCTAAATAATGGGAACGAAATTAATACAGTGCCTCACGTTTTATTAAATAAAGAAAATAATTTATAAAACACGCAACAATTTCTTAATCAGTGTACAGACAAATATATTTTCCCAAGAAGTTGTCTGTCAAAATAAAGGACAGGTAACGAATAACAAAAATGCATGTTGTTTTATTAAAGGAATTTTAAAATATAAATTAAAATATAGGCCTAATATATGAGAATATTGACATTTTGCATATAAATCCATGTAGCCTAGCTCACTAAAATAGGCTACCACTTTTAATGCTACGATGCAAAGTAAACCACAATTTATTTTGAATAATATAACATATAATTCATATTATATAAATAATACTGCACACTATTTAAATGTGTCAAATCTAAATTATGGTGTAGAGAAAATATAAGCACAGGTTCATAGGCCTGACATTTATCCTGCTTGAATTTGTTCTAAGAAACGCACATATCTTCATAAGGACTAAACTTTCATCTTTGAATATTAAATATTTTAACTAGCCTACAGTGTTTTTCTTTCATTTTCCCCAACTGCAGTCAAATGTAACACATCAGTGAGGCAAAGCTGACGTCTATTTGCAAAAATCTTTGATGCGCTTGTTTGAAAACTTGTGATTAAATGCACTTTGCAG
>NC_056575.1:27910803-27911938 GCF_018340385.1 Cyprinus carpio | reverse complement strand
TATATATATATATACTGCTTCATAAGATACAGGCATATATACCTGTAGATTTAAAAGTGTCATACACTTATTTAAAAGTGTCATACACTTACAGTATTGGACAGCATTGAGACATTTATGTACATCAGAAGTTTTTATTTTTATTATTTAATATTTTAAAGTGATATCAACAGATTTGCTTCACACAACCTTCTGATGATTAATTTGTCTCCGCTCACAGCTTCATGATCCAAATAACATCTGAGCACGTAGGTCCCCATGTTCAGAGTGAACTTCAGATCTTTTTCTTCTTGTCCTGCAGCTGTGAGTGGGTGAAGGACGATGGCGTCTGTTGAAGAGCTGCTCATGAAATCACTGAAGGAGCTGGAAGCTGCTGAACTTAAAGAGTTTCAGTGGCACTTACACAAAGATCATGAGTGTATATCAAAGTGTGAAATGGAGAATGCAGATAGGGTAAAAACAGTGAATAAGATAATGGCGTGTTTTAGACAAGAAGAAGCTGTGAAGATCACGGTCGGCATCCTGGGGAAGATGAACCAGAATAACTTGGCTGAACAGTTAGAGAAGAAACACAAGAAAGGTAATGTTTAATTCACTGTGACTGTAGCATGATTGATTGTTTAGTGGTGTGATGGTTTGACATAAACTTTACTCTTTCGTGATTCTGTGATTTATGTTTCTCAATGAGTATTTTTCTGTCTCTCACAGCTCAGGCTGAGGGCAATACAAACACATCTGTCCCTGTTGATGCTGATTCAGGTCAGATCTGGTGTCAATATCAATCACTGTCTGTAAATGGAAACAAGAAAAAATATAACTGAAGCAGCAATTACACGACCAGTCACATCAGTGGCAGATCTTGTACAAATATATTGAATAGAACACTGTCCCCAGTGATTCCCATTCTCCAGTTGTCTAAAAGTCTTAATTAAACATCGTATAATGTAATACAATTGTTTATTAAAGTTAAACAATATGTGGTACTGTCACCAAATTAATTCAGTGTCATCAAGGTATGATTACAATCACACATGCAAAGGTCAAAACATGTTGTAAATACAGCCTCACAAACTGTTTGATGTGCTAATAAAGATGATCTGAATCAATAAGACATCTGGAAAGAACATAAAAAAAA
>NC_056575.1:27907411-27910667 GCF_018340385.1 Cyprinus carpio | reverse complement strand
CTGTATGAATTTAATCTGTCTGCATCAGATCATGCTGATATGAAAAATATTATATTTGTCAAAGTAATTTTTTTTATTTTTTGTAAATCTTATTTATTTGTTTTTAATTATAGAGCTGCAAAACTTCTTGAAAACTCACAAAAACAACATGAATAAGAAAGCAAAATTTATTTTTGAGGGCAACAAAGAAAACGACACAGATCTCAAGACTGTTTACACAGAACTGTTCATCACAGAGGGAGAGATGGAATATGTCAATCATCAACATGAGATTCTGAAGATTGATGATGCTTTCAGGAACAAAAAAACACAGGACAAACCAATCAAATGCAATGATATATTTACTGAACTGAGGAAAAACAATGAGGAGAAGATTGTGCTGACCAAGGGAATCGCTGGCATCGGAAAAACTATCTCTGTGCACAAGTTCATCCTGGACTGGGTAGAAGGAAACACCAATCAGGATATAGGTTGTGTGTTCTTGCTTCCATTCAGAGAGATCAACATGATCAAAGACAGAGAGGTCAATCTCCATGAGTTTCTACTGAAATTTTATCCTGAATTGAAGGACCTGGAGAAATCAAAGTTATATAGGGAATGTAAGCTAGCGTTTATATTTGATGGACTTGATGAGAGTCGACTGCCACTGAACTTTAAAAGTGACACACTGGACACTGTTGAGGAAAGAGCATCTGTAGATGTGCTGTTCACAAGTTTGGTCAAAGGTAAGCTGCTTCCATCAGCTCTCGTCTGGGTGACCTCACGACCAGCGGCAGCCAATCAGATCCCTCCTCGGTATGTGGGTTTGTTCACAGAGGTTCGAGGATTCATTGACCAACAAAAGGAGGAGTACTTCAGAAAGAGAATCACAGATGAGACTCAGGCCTCCAGAATCATCTCACACATTAAGATGTCTCGTAGTCTCTTCATCATGTGCCACATTCCTGTGTTCTGCTGGATCACAGCCACAGTACTTCAGAATATTCTCATTGAGAACAGTGCAGAGAACATCACCACAACACTCACTGAAATGTACATTCACTTCCTGCTGATACAGTTGAACATGAAGAGTCAGAAGTATGATAAAAAAGAAAAAAGGCAACGTACAAAGCTCTTGCGTTCAAATAAAAAAATGATCCTGAAATTAGCCAAACTAGCATTTAAACAGCTGAAGAAGGAAAACATTGTATTCTACGAGGAAGATCTGAAAGAATGTGGTATTGATGTGAGTAAAGACACTGAATTCACAGGAATGATCACAGAGATCTTTAAGAAGGAAGATGGACTTTATAAGACAAAAGTCTTCTGCTTTGTGCATCTGAGTGTTCAGGAGTTTCTTGCTGCATTGCATGTGTTCATCTGCTTCCTGAACAAGAACAAGCGAGAGATTTGGTTTTTCTTTGAAGAATCACAAAATACAGCCAGACAAAAGCTTCAGTTCTTCTTTAGAAATGTCAAATTTCATGACTTAACAAAGAGGGTTATTGATAAAGCCATGGAGAGTCAGAGAGGACATCTGGACCTGTTTCTGCGGTTTCTGATGGGCATTTCACTGGAATCCAGTCAGAAACTGCTCAAAGGCCTGATCACACACACTCAAGACACCACAGAGAGCATCACACAAACAACTGAATACATTAAAGAATTACAAAAACAGGTAATCTCAGATGAAACTTCAGTCAACCTATTCTACTGCTTACTTGAGCTGAAAGATCATTCATTATATGAGAAAATCCAGAGTTATCTCAGTTCAGATGCACATCCAGGAAGAGACCTCTCATCTTCAATGTGCACAGTGTTGACCTCAGTACTGCTGATGTCAGAGAAGGTGCTGGATGAGTTCAACCCAAAGAGGTTCACAGTGTCATCTTCAAACTACAAGAGACTCGTTCCAGCTGTGAGATGCTGCAGAAAAGCCCTGTGAGTAATTTCACTGACTGCTGTTTAAATAAATGTTTTCTTCTATATCACTAAACAATTAAATGTCAAAATAATATGTGAAATATGTTCCTGTTTGGATTATGAAGGGTATAATAAATTATTGCAGAAACATTGAACATCAGAAAATAATCTGGTTTAACATTGTGTTTTGGCAGTTTTGACGGCTGTGGTCTTGATGAAACATGCTGTGAAACTCTGTCTTCTTCTGTACAATCATCAAACTCTCATCTGACAGAGCTGGACCTGAGCAGAAATCACCTGCAGGATTCAGGAGTGAAGCTACTTTCTGGTGGACTGAAGAGTTCACACTGTCAACTGAACATACTGAGGTTTGACATTCACATTCACTGAATCACTATGTTCAAATATGTGGATGAATAGATCTTATAATAACTATAGCTAGTAGATATCCCTGTCTATATTGTAGTATGGATGTATCAGGAGACAAGTAGAGCAATACCTACTCAAAAAAATAATTATAAAACAAACGAGAATTAAAAAAAACCTACAAAAAATAAAATTACTTAATTCAACAGTTTGTTCCACTTAAATGAATTAATACATAAATAATAAAAAAAAAAATCTTCAACATCTTTAACAAATGAACTCCTCAATTCAAAAAAAAAACATGTTCCCTTTCTTTAAGAATTTGATTATTACAATAGCTTTATTTTTACTTCATGAGTGTAATCCTCAGCTCAGAGGATCATATTACTCTTGGTTCCTGCCTCATTTCAGTAGGACAGATTCAGTGTGTTGATAACTTGACAACCGCTGTGACTGACTCAAAAGTGAGCTGAACTGGATCAGTTTGATTCATGAACGATTTGCTGCAGTGTTCAGCAGAAATGCTCAGATGAGTTATGAATTTAACCCTCATGAGTTCATGCTGAGGCATTTTGCAGGCCTTGGAGATGTTGTGACAGGCCCTGATGTTTGTACTTAAGTTATTTATAACTTTTAAAAACATAAAAAAAAAAAACAAATAAAATACTTTATATAATACATTAAAAAAATATATACAAAATATAAAATCTTTTAACTCTAAATATCAAATTTAATTATCACAAATAAGTTTAAGTAGTTATAAATTGTTAATTTATAGTTAATTAAGTTTAGTAATTGTAGTTTTTAAGTTGTTAAAATTAAGTTATAAACAAATAGTGAGTTTCTAATGTATTATTACTGCAACAATTTGTTGTTGTTTAAATAGCTTGTTAATAAAGACTTACATAATGTTTCTTAATCCTTTCTTAACAACTTGTAAACTATACCAAGTTAACAACTTATATGCAATGTATTTTACACCAGTATT
>NC_056575.1:27906317-27906656 GCF_018340385.1 Cyprinus carpio | reverse complement strand
AAGTTACTAACATGTCAGCATGTTGCTAGCATGATTAACAAGTTACTAGAATGTTGTTAGCATGATTAACAAGTTACTAGCATGTTGCTGGCATGATTAACAAGTTACTAGCATGTTGCTAGCATGTTTCTAGCCTGATTAAAAAGTTACTAGCATGTTGTTAGCATTTTTCTATGCTAATCCTGCTTAAACCAGCTGATTCAGTAAAAAAAAACTGGTAAAAACCAGCTAAGACCAGCGTGATAGTGGCCAAAACCATGTTAAAAGCATGTTTCTAGCCTGATTTGCAAGTTACTAGTATGTTGTTAGCATGTTTCTATGCTAACCCAGCTTAAACCA
>NC_056575.1:27904071-27906301 GCF_018340385.1 Cyprinus carpio | reverse complement strand
ACATGTCATTAGCATGATTAGCAAGTAACTAACCTGTCGCTAGAATGTTTCCAGCATGATTAGAAAAACACTAGCATGTTTCTAGCCTGATTAACAAGTTACTATAACATTTTTATATGCTAATCCAGCTAAAACCAGTTTATTTAAGTAAAAAACAGCTAAAAACAACATCTTAGACCAGTGTGACAGTGGCCAAAACCGCTTTAAAACCATGATAAAAACATGTTTCTAGCCTGATTAGCAAGTTACTAGCATGTTGTTAGCATGATTCTATGGCAATCCAGCTAAAACCAGTTGATTCAGTAAAAAAAACAGCTAAAAAACAGCTAAGACCAGCGTGATAGTGGCCAAAACCACTTAAAAACCATCTTGGGAGACCAGCCAAAGCAACCAATCAGCTAAGCTGATTTTAGCTGTATTTTTAGAAGGGGCTTTTTAAGCTTTGCTATGGCAGTAGACAGCTTAAATACAGCTTAAGTCTTATTGTATAAAATTTTCACCCCCTCAATGAAAGTCTATGGGATTTTAGGTGGTTTTGAGTTAGAAAAGATATAGCAACCCTGAGTCAGACCAGTCTGAAGGTCTGACCAGAGTTTGGTGGTTGTAGCTCGAAAGCTCTAGGAGGAGATTTATTTAGGAGAAATTAAGTCTCAGAAGAAGAAGTTTAAATCAGATTTCGGTAAATTGGCTTTTTCAAGCCAGCTCAATGAGTTGTTAATGGTTCATGAAAACATTAAGAAGTTATTAATTAACAGCAAATAAATACTTGTGTATAAAGTGAAGTGATGCACATTTAATACTTAATAAGTGTCTTTGTAAACATTTTAAGAACAAAATAACTCCTTACCGGTCACCCCCCATTTTCAGCATGGAGACACAAATGAGATACCCAAAATTAAAAGGTTGCTGCTCATGAGTCTTTCTGACTAGATACATAATCAACATATGTTCACAAAAAAAACACTTCAAAGAAAAATAAAAAGTATCCAAAAAACTGTTTTCAGGTATGAAAATAAAGATATATAAGCTCAAACATGAAAATAAAAATAAAAATATTAAAACCCTATGGAGTCGGCAAACGCGTATACGCGTTTTGAGGCAAATTCTCCTGATAAGACCGAAAAGAACTTAAATTACACTTTCAGTTTTTAATCTGTAAAGGGTTTACTTTTACTTGTATCCACACACGATAACAACAAAACTTTGTGCATTTATAAAATAAAGAAAACAAACAGGGTGCGCTGTCTGCAGCCTTGGTCTGCGGTGATCTTCATTTAGAAACAAGTCATTAAAATGAACTGTAACTCAGTGAATACTCAACACAGAGACATGAGAGAGATATCTATAGAAAGCTTTACATGTCTACTTTTAAACTAAGCAAGTGCTGCCGAAAACAAATATTCTGTGATAAAGTAATCCACATGAAAACAACGCGATGTCCAGTCTTTCACGTCTCCCTTCATTATATCTAATGCGACCATGCCCCCGCGCCGAGCGCGCTATTGATATTATAAGCGTCCATGTGAAGCTCACGGCGGGTAAACGCCCACATCAGAGCAAACAAAGCAGTGAGACTGTAGTTCACGTTTTTTAAATGTTACTGTTTGCTTCGCGCTGAGAGGAATAAGACATAATTCAACTCAAGAAGACCACTGAGAGGAATAAGATTTGGATAACCTCAGAAAGAAGAACGAAGCGGCTTGACCCAGCAGAGATAAACATGAGTAAGTATTTTTATTATTAATCTACTTGTATTAGTTTTCATATAACTTGTACATATTTTACTGTGTAAGATCCTTTTCCAAACTATAACTCCTGGGATCTAAATGTACATAATCAGGTGAAACATTATGAAGTTTTAATTTTACTCATCTCAATAAGCTTCAATGATGCCAGGATGTTTATTTAATGTTCTATAACATAGACAGCAATACGATATAAAAGTAATATGAGTTATAATGTTACTAGCCTAATGTCAGTAAGAATGATTAGACGAAACTTTACTGAGATAGGTGATTTACTGTGATATTCTCTGTTCACGAATATAGCCACATATGTTTATAACTATATATATTGTATAGGCCTTCATACAAAGCATGTTTGTGTTTTCAAGAATGTAACTAAGCTTCTGTTCATCAATATCTACTCTGGTGTAAATATTTTTAATGTGTTATACCCCATCATTGGTGTTTGCAATCGTCTGAGGTAAAAAGAAAAAAAAGTGTATTAA
>NC_056575.1:27903712-27903790 GCF_018340385.1 Cyprinus carpio | reverse complement strand
ATATACATTTTGGAAATGCCAGGTGTGTGATGTTCATTTATATATTTCAACATGACACATGAGTCTGCATTTATTTGC
>NC_056575.1:27901023-27902852 GCF_018340385.1 Cyprinus carpio | reverse complement strand
CTCAGTCACACACCTGCCTGAAAGGCTCATTATGCAGCTCATTATGTGGGTCTTTGTCTTCTCGGGTGTGAATCACACAAATATTCATGATAGTTGACGCCTACTCGCATATGCCCTATAAACAAAAAGTGTCTTAGAAAATGTAAATTAATCTATTGTTTTCTGTGAGTGAGTAAACAAGATGATTTTCACATCATTTTGAAGCAAAAATTCTAGGCTACAAGCTCCAGGTTTGACAGTCTTGTAAACAAATGTTCTGTATGTGTTTTATGTAGTTATTTCAGTGACTTCAAAATTGTAGTTTTTTACTAACCACGCATAAACGTTGTTTTCTCAAAAACACAATCATGTACATACATGCTACTTACATATTATTGTAGCCCAGTTTGTACTGATTACATTGTTATTAGACTTTAGCCATGTATCTATTTATAAGCAACTGAAAAAAGCACAAAAGTCAGGGGATGTCAAAATTTCTCCAGGCCCCCAAAACCCCCTAGACCTCAGAGGGTTAGAAACATATGCCCCATTAATGTTTCTATTGTTGTCACTCGATGCGCCTTTCACACCTCCACCAGGTATGAGACATTATTCTCATTATTCTTTTTTCATTATTCTTTTGTTTTTATTCAGCCATTATTAGTCTTTGTTCTGGTATTTCAAGGTTTACCAAGCCACATTGCTTCAATCCCAGTGTACATTTACCCAACTATTATCAAAAGTCTTTCTATAAAAATACAACAAAACATTTTCTTACGACCTTACGTGAATTATTATGACAAAATGCATTATGAAGAAGAGCTGCACCTGTTGCAGCTGCATTAGAGCTAACATTAGCATCAAGCTACTTAAGACAATTTATAAAATTATTAGTACACTTTTACTCAAAACTCACCTTAAACCCCAATCGAGTGTTTGTTATAACTTCCTTTTGTGATCACATGTGGAATTTGGTCGTTTACTGTTGTAAAAATATGCTATTTATAGCCTTTTATATCGCTGCACAAATTAACATTTCAGATGTACATTTTCAATATTGTTATAAAAATGCCCTAAATCTCAAGAAAATCACATACAAACCAACGTAATCATGTGTTTATTATTTGGATATTTTGTGGGTACAGAGGTTTCTCTGTGTTGTTGTGGTCAGATATCAACACGGAAGTGTACAGGAAGTGCATCACAGGATGGGACGGGGCGGGATATGATGCACAGTTATGATGGACAAGACATGGACAAATCAGGTCTCTGTCAGCGGCAGCGCACACACGGAAGAGTAAACACAGAGACAGTGCTGCGAGAGGCTAATTATCATCAGATCGCGTAAATCAGTGGAAAAAGAATAGAAATTATGATTCTGAAGTCTGAAGAAATATGAAGTTAGCTGAATTAAAAATATAAAAATATCTCCAAGTATATTCATCTTTGGACTATAAGCCCTTATTGACGCTGTTCAGTGAATCAATGTGAAAACAAATAAACCGCTGCTGACGTGACTGAATATGAATGCGTGGTGAATTTCTATTCTAAAAATGAGTCATAGAGATTTATTATTTTGCACTCCTGACATAAATTACTAAATTACTTTCACTGCAACAATGTTTTATCAAAACAGTGGTCAAATATCGAAGCTAGAATATTTAAACTTTCAACTGATGCACAGTTTCTCCATATCTGGGGCCGTCGCCAATCTTTGACCACAAAGGGGTTAACAGTGTTGCGATCCACACCCACATTCTTAAAAGCAGCAGACATTGTCCATCCTTTTTTTTAAACTGCTTAAGAACCTGTTTGTGTATCATGCCAGCACTTGTTATGTAGTGTGTATG
>NC_056575.1:27889754-27900962 GCF_018340385.1 Cyprinus carpio | reverse complement strand
CCCCCCCCCCCACCTATTTGTTAAAAAAATATAGATTAATAGTTAAAAAAAATAATAAAAAATATTATAATATAAAAAATAAATAACAGATTGTCTCTTTCAGGGACGTCATGCACTTATTTTTGAGGGGGCACTTGTTATTAGTTTATTTTTTTATTTTTTTTAAACTGAATTATCATGAAATATCTTAATTCTCACCTTTATAGATTATGATAGTGGGCGATGCGTTTTATTCTGAATGGATATATTAGGTTATTATATGTTGAAAATAATAAAAAAGTTGATAAAAAAAAATCACTGAAGCTGTTTACACTGAAATTAATATCTTACAGATTCGTACACATATTTATACTTTGTTGTTTCTGATAAGAGAATTAACCAGAAAGATTTATTGGCCCTGTCCCAAATGGCGCACTTCATGTGGACTTTCGGTCTCGTGGACTTAAATTGCGCATGCTAGATGAGTCTACGAGTCCGTAGGCCATCCCATTCAGCATTTTAATGCTCTGAAGTGTGCTCAGCAGTTTATACAAACATTATGGTCATCGACCAGTGGTTGATATCAACATAATAATAGCGCGTTGAATAATACGATCGCATAATGATTCATTAAATAAATAGAACCGAATGTCAGGGCTTTACTGAGTCATATGTAAACCTAGTATTTATATTTAAACCTGTAAATTCATCTGAAACTCACGCACATGTTTATTATGTTAAAATTGTAATCTTAGTTCAAATGGAACATAGGCAGCATATTCCCCGAACCTGCAGCTCCTGTCAAAAAACAACCAGACCATTATTTCCGGCGTGACGATCAAGTCTGTCCCAAAAATACCTCTCAATGCGCCCTCGTGGACTCGCGCCAAGGGCTCTATAGGTCTGCATTACATGACGTCACCAAAGTGTGGACAAGTCCGGAGTGTGCCATTTGGGACAGGGCCATTCAGTCAGTGAGCGAGTGAGTGAAGAAAACTTTAGTGATGACTCATCTGAACACCTCTGATTAGTCATTGCATTCATAAGCTCAACAGCATCGTGTGTGATTGGTTATAATGCAGAGCTTTACAAACGCTTCTCACTCAGGCTCACCGCCAAAAATCAACCAAACTTCATATCTCTATTATAATTCGTTATTATTATTTCAGTCAGGTGTGCCGTGAAAAATTATCCAAACTTCATATCTCTATTATAATTAGTTATTATTATTTTAAAACACAGGGTGGTATGTTTTTTTTTTTACAAATATTTAACCAGTGATAAGTTTTACAAAGAGCTTGTCAGTAAAACTTCATAACGCCATTGGATCCTCAAGCTCTCAGCGAAACCTCGTAACTTCCCGCCTCCATTCAGACTGACGCGCTGCGCACAGCCTGAAGACATCTCCACTTTTTCGCAATGCAAGGGTAAATAAATAACTGATGTTTTAATAGTACAGTGTTTTCTTTACTCAAACACTATGTCTGTAAAGGCTTATGTTTGTGTGTGTTTGAAAACCGGAGAAGTAGGTTATTTGCTGACTAGCCATACTTTTGTACGTTTTAAGATCCTGTGCATAAGTGCTTAATCATTTATATCATGCGATTTTGGCCAAATGTGTTAAACAACAAGAAAAACTAAGCACCCATATAGCAGCAATAAACGTTTTATAACCTGTAAAAGTTGATGAAAGCGTATAATATGATGCACTTGCCTCAGATGCGGCCGTTCTGTTTACAGACAAAACAAACATCTCCTCATTTGCCGGCCAAAAACTTTAACTCCATTTGAGCTTGTTTTTCATATTAAGTGCAAGTGTCTGATACAATACCAACACTGACGATGCAGTGTTGTTTCATTACCTACTTGAGCTGGTTGGCTGTATACAGTCTTTTAAATATATAAAATATCTCAAAGTCAAATACAAACAGATCTCACTCAAAATCACAGAATTTTGAGAATCAACTTAAAATAAATGAGCACATTTCACTAATTATATTAAATTCATTGTGTCATAGATTAATTTAGGAGATTTCACATGATTTATTCAGGTAGATTCCATTAAAAAATCAAGCCTGAAAAACTAAACATTGTTACCTTAATTTAAGTAAATAGCTTGTTCCATTTTTTACAGTGTATACTTCACATGGTTTTAACTGCATTTTTGCAGTACTTTACTTTTTACTTTAACAGTGCATTTTCTGTAGAGTTTGGTTTGTGCCAATAGATAGTCAAAAATAGGTTAAAATTTACTTCAAGGACACAGCAACAACAAAAAGTGAATATAACTCATGCATAGTGTTTTTGAAACAAAACTTTGCCATGGAGCATTCTTTGACTTCCAATCTTTGACTTTTTTTTATTATTGCCCTTGACCTTCAACTTTTTCTTCTTCCTTTTCTATTTCCTTTTCTGTATCTGTATCTGAGGTAGAATCAGATCTAAAAGTTTCAGATGAAGAGAACTATCATCAGAAGATTGTGAATGACTAGTGTCTTCTTTCATTTTGTTAAACAAGACAATGAAAAGGATACTTCAGGTTCAGAATATTGTACATAATATTGTTGTGTAAAGGAACACGAGGAACATCAAAATTATCAAATTAAAATTATGAAAAATGAATTTCAGTGGTTTTCAACCACATTCCTGGAGGACCCCCATCACTGCACATTTTGCATGTCTCCTTAATCAAACACCTGATTCAGGTCACCTGCGCATTAGTAAAGACTCACAGAATTGAGAGGGGTGTCAGACAGTGGCACCTTCCTTTAAAAAAAAGAGGTTGTAGGAGATATGCGAGCGATTAATAGATTTAAAAAAGAAAAAAGTGGGTGCTTGGTTTCAGAAAACGAATACAGCTCGTAAAAAATGCTAAAAAGTCATGCTAACTTATTAATTCATAGAAATAATTTAAGCAATTAAAACCTTTTTTTATACTAGATTCAACTTGAACTTCAATACTATTAAACTGACTTTAAAATCTCAAGGAGTTTATAAGTTGAAACCGTAAAATGTCACAGTGCATGTTAAATAGCCTAAATGAACTTGTATCTTATAGTATCTGAAGACCTTGATTGCATGTTAGTATAAAACTAACAATATGATTTTACTTTTTTTTTAAATGAACAATTCCTGTATAAAATGTGACAGCAAAAATGTGACTTTATATCAAACATTTTGAAATCGTCCACAGCTGAGCAATGCGAGAGGCAGATTAAGTGCGCGAAGTGTATGCGCATGCACAAAGTCATTTTCAGATGCAATGGAAACTCTGTTCCTAAGTATACAATGTAAATTTAGGCCTAACACATTTTAACCGATGAATCGCCTATTTTCGTTTGCTGCATTTTTTTTTTTTTTTAACACGCTAAAAAATAAATTACGTTTGTGAGAGTTGCATTTTATTGCATTCAGAAATAATAATGGCAGGCCTAATAATGCTATAGGCTAATGTACCAACAGGATATATTTAGTTCCCTTCACTATACAACAAATCCTTTAAATTTAACAAATTTATCAGAACAGAACAAGAATTACAAATATATAATTCTAATGGATAAATATAATTGCAGTGTATGATAATATAGGCTTATAATTTTTTTTTAAATAATTTAAAGCAATACATAAGGTAAGGTTGGGCTTATCTCTCTCATTCGGCACAAATCCAAACATGTTGCCCATTTGAAGCTAAACTCTTATTCATTAGGTAAAATAGGCTTTGGATTTCACACGTGTTTCAGTATCTACGAAAAAAAAAAAAAAATCATAATGAGCAAAAATATGCCAAAGTGGCCCGCTGCTCGCGCCGCATGGCTCGGTGAACGACTGCTGTTTCCAATGAATATGTGCACGTGAGGCACCAGCGCGATCAAAGTCACAATTCACAATTTTTGGTCACACAGAAAAAAAAAAAAAAAAAAAAAAAAAAAAAAAAGGAATGGAAAAAAAAAAAAAAAAATCAAAAATAACAAAAAAAAAAAAACACAATTACAAGAAAAAAAACAAGAAAAAAAAAAAAAAAGCTCTGCAAATGAAACCTATAAAAAAAAAAAAAAAAAAAAAAAAAAAAATATGAAAAAAAATAAAAACAAATAAAAAAAAAATAAAAAAAAAAAAAAAAAAAAAAAAAAAAAAAAAAAAAAAAAAAAAAAAAAAAAAAAAAAAAAAAAAAAAAAAGAAAAAAAAAAAAAACAAAAAAAAAAAAAAAAAAAAAAAAATGATGAGTAGACTGTAGCCTAAGACTATCCTATTTTTAATGGTACTTTTAAGGATGTTATAATGTATGTATTATACATGTGTAATACAGAAATCACGTCTTCCTTTCATTTTTACAGGGGACATTCAGTTTTGCAATCTATCCCTTCGGTGCCACCTAAGCTGATAGTGGAGGCACAATGATTTTAACATGGACTGACTTACTGCAGTGTGCCTTATGTCCCCCAGTAAAAAATATTTACTGTTAACTTACAATTTTAAATTTTTGGATAGCATTTGCCATACAACGTGTTTGCAACAGCAGACATCATCTATATAATCCAGTACTTTAGAAAGAACACCCAAACATCAACAAGCCTTCGGCTCAGTCCATCAATGATTAAATTGCGCTCTATGCGTTAATGAGACATAAACTTTGCTTAACCATATAATCAGTTTGTAATAACTAGGATAAAACAAAGTTTACATGTGTCCATAGGTTATTAACAGAATAGGACACTCCCCAAACATATGAAGAAAAGTACCTGCTGATGCAGTATTCTGAGAAATAGCGGTTGTAATTTGGTTTGTAGTTTTCATTTTGAATCTTTGCAAGAGTTAATATACTCTATGAATAACTTTGAAATGTATAAGATGAGTAAGGCCAAGTTTAATTATGAGCGAATTTTTACTGACGTTCGGACCAACTGCTGTCTTGTCAGAGACAGAGAATTATTCTTGGTCCCTAGCTGGTCTGGCTGACAACAGGCTCCTTGCTATTACAGGCCCTGGACAGAAAAGTGCATTACTGGGACATGCAGATGCAACAATTCCACCACCTGCCTAAGGAAACTACCTGGTCTAGGGAGGGAGGGCCAGCAGGGGGCCGTCTCTCTAACGCACTTCTCTCCAGGAAAAATGTTCATCCGACATGTGTCAAGAGGAACATTGTACATGGCTTGGGTTTTTTACACAGAGTTGTTTCATTGGTCTTTGACTATTTGCGAGAGTTTTAAGCCCTCACACCAAAATTATTAATAGTTGTAATGCATTCCAGATGTTTTCCTTTTATCTTCTCATCTCATTTTTTTATTTAATTACATTTTTCTTAATAGGTGATTTTTGGTTAGAATGATAATAAAACTATTTATAGTTTGGTACCCATATTCTTGTTCAGTAATTACTAGGAGTATTTTTAAAGCAGCAGCTATTTTGTCAAATTCAGTACCTTGGTATATAGATATATCTAAATGAGTATATATTGTCGTATAATATCCTATATATATGATCTGTGATGGTGTTATGTACGTGATATGTGTATATGGATATATATATATGCTGTATATGTAGAGTCTCATGGTATGTAGGATATATAGCACCTGAATTTATCATTATCTCTCTCCGAAATACAAGTAATAAGTGGGTGGTGGGCTTTGTGGTGAAGAATAGAGTGAACTTTATAGTTACTTACTACACTATGTTTATCTGATATGAATAAAAACACATCCTGCAAATTAAATTGATGAATAGATTATTATTGTATATTAGTTTAGAAGATATATGCATATATTTTTGGAAGCTCTAAATGTATTGTTTTTACTAGTATTTATGTGTATTTAAAATGTCTGAAAACCTAAAATATGCATTATGTGGTTAATAACTTAATGGGTGCTGTAATAATATTTCTAGTGCAGTGCCGCGTCTCTCTCTGGCTCAGCGCCATTAAGCTTGCGCATATATATTTATTATAATTAACAGTTATTTTATAAAATATAATTCTTTTGTTTTAGGAGTGAAATATGACCCAGACTTGCAAAAACTGCTCTATATTGATTGATGCTACTAAAAGTATACAGTATACCTTCCTAACAAAAAAAATAAAATTTTTATAAATTCCTCCTTTCTTTTTTTTAAAGAGAAAAATAACACACACACTTTCTTGACAGGTATTGGTGACAGAAAGAATGTAAATCACAAACAGAAAAAATGTATAAAAAAAAACTGCTCATCTAAATCACTGACAGAAAGAATGTAGGTCACAAGAACATCAAGCCACCAACAAACTCCCAGCAAAACTAAAAATCTCCTATAAAACATAAATTCGGTAAATTCGCTCACTAAATAACCTCCAAACAACCCCCAAACACCCCCAAACTCACCTTACAGTCCAAGTCGTCAAGGAAACTGCCTTTATTGTCAATTCTTTTACCACCATGTTACATTACATACATTAGAGAATTCGAATCGAATTGCTGTTACCTCTCAGGGACCCCCAGGTTGCATACAGATAACACTAAACAGGTTGAGAGGGACTCAAGAAAATTACTAGATCAAATTTAAAATATAAGATTATACAACTATACACTTTTAAGGGGAACGTTTTAAAAAAAGACATAATCGAAAAACAAACTAAAACTAAAACAGGTTAAATTACAAAAAGCACGCGCCAAGGCACATGGCGATGGCAGATAGCGTGCAAACCCAGTGAACAACAAACACCAGTGCAGATAAAAAGATTTTTAGTTGGATTTAAAAAAAATAGCTGATTCAGTTTGATTAAACGTGGACACGTTGTGTGGACCAAAGGGGCTAAGGAGCAGTTTATTTTATTTAAAACAATGGACTGATGAGGGAGGATAGAACATGATGTCAGGGGGATCCAATGGTGAAGAGGTAAGTGAGGTGACACTGCTGAACCCCGTGGACTGGTGCAGAAATCTATGTTAGAGTGACTCGGGGGGGGGGGTGCATGGACATTCGGATTAGTGACCTGGGAGGGGCGGGGTTCATTAGTTCAGTGGTGCCTGAGGCAAGAAGGGGGAAGGGGGGCAAAAGTAAGTTCGGCGACTTGCAGTTCAGCTTCATGACAGCCTGATGGATAAAAGGTGTCCTTTAGTCTGCTGGTCATGGCCCTGGAGAGCTCCGCAGTCTCCTCCCTGATGGCAGCAAGGCTGAAAGAAGCTATGTGAGCAGTGTGTGGGATCACTGCAAGGCAGGGGAAGCACTGCGAGTGAGGCGGGTTCCATTAAATGTAACTGGAGGGAGGGTGAGGGGAGAGAGACCAATGATCTTCTTCTGCTGTTCTCACTATGCGTTGCAGAGGTCTTCCTGGCAGGACACGTTGGAGGAGCCATACCACACAGTGATGCAGCTGGTCAGAATGACTCCTCGCTGGTGCATCTGTAAGAAGGTGACCTGATGGGGGGGTGGGGCTCTGGCTCTTCTCAGTTTGCGGAGGAAGTAGAGACGCTGCTGTGCTTTCTGGGCCAGTGCTGCAGTGTTTTCAGTCCAGGAGAGCTCCTCTGTGATGTGCACACCCAGGAACTAAGATGTCTTCTAAGATGCCTTCTTCTGTGGCAGTGAGCTGATAAAATCCTCTGCTTTCTGAGAAGAGTTGAACATCATCTGCTCACCGTTGTGTCGTTTAATTATCGCCAGATAGATGAGAAACGGCCACAGACCCAGTGAAGTTCCTTCTCCTGGCAGACGTGGCTGGACTGAAGTCAGGAAAAAGCAGCAGCGTGACATTATCCTGCGTATATTTCAATGCCTGCCGTGAACCCTTCAGGATCGCTGATCAGTCTTGCCATCTCAGCACACGAAAGATAAGATAACGCGGCGGTTCGGAGTTACTTCCATCATAGATGCGATGAGCCCGCTCAATCTCGATACCGTCACTTTGTCAGTAAGGAATTTACTTGGAAAGATTAGCTCTGAGGAAGCCGGCTGCATCGGAGCCTTCCGCCCCCTATGGCAACCCCACCAGTCGTACGTTATTTCTCCTACTCCTATCCTCCATGTCCGTCACTTTGTCAGTAAGTTTTTCTAGCCGCTTTCTCAGGTTCGTGACTGTTCTCCTATCCTCACGTGCAGCTGCTTGAACAGAATCGACCCGGTCATGTGTCTGTTTTTCCGCGATGGCTAGCTTTTCAACTTCTGCTTTCAGCTCTTTTACAGAATTGTTGGTCGATACTATGTCCATATGTAGGTTACCCAATACCAGGGTCAGTACAGATTCTATCACATCTTTTACTGTCAAGGCCACAACCGAATCCAAAGTACTTTGCTGCTGTTTAAGTACTAGCTTGATACCGTTAGCAATGGCGCCATCGAGATCCTCTTTAGTGAAGGTGGAATCTTTGAATTTTTTTCTTTATTGGCAATTGCTCAATCACTCTTTTCCGATTGTCCTTGACCGTTGAAGTACTCATGATGGAATAAATAGAGTGGTTCATAATTTACTATCAGGATTGTAGAATATTTGACAGAGTGAGAAGAGCAACCGTCAAAGGGTCACATGATCTGTCAAAATATGATAACTTTTAATACCTCGAAGCCTGTTTCATAAAACAAGTTAACCAAATAAACCAGGCTTATTTCATATTGTCTGACTCATTTTCAAATGATTTGGTTCCATAAAACAAATTTAACATAGGCCTACATCAAGCTTAGTTACTATGGCAATTTATGCTGGGAAATTAACCTGGACTAAAGCAGGTTAACTGTCAGACTAAGCTAAGCTTCTCTACTGACCAATAGGAACATAATGATATTACCACTGTCTCACAAACTAATAATTGACCTTTTTTTTTTTTTTTTTTACAATTTCTTGCCATGCAGCCTTTCTCTCTGGTTTTAATGCAGCTGTACCTTTTATAGTTTGCATAACAGATAGCAGAACATCAGAACATAACAATCTAAAATTGCTATTAAAAGCATCAAAATAACTTAAGTTAAAATCACTGAATTCAAAATGAAAATAAATAATAAATAAAATGACTACATTTTAACTGCTATAAGAAACACACATTAACTAATTTGAGCTTAATTAGTACTGCAGCCTACTAGCTTACATTTGATTTACCTATTACAATAAGTCCACTTACAGTGACTGCTATAAGAAAAATACAATTTATGTGTATGGTTTAAAACTCTACAAAAGACACATTTAATGTCCATTTTTTTTTTTTTTTAGCAAAATGACAATTCACCAAAATCCAATTCCCCCCTTCCTTTTAATTTTCCTAATCAACCAACTCAGCCTCGCCCACTCCTGACAGCAAAATGGACGTTTGTCACGGTTCATGGGTCAGTGCGCTCATCTTGCGTCTCTGTCTGATTGTGTGCATCTGTTAACTAGCAGCAGCTGCGTTAATGAACACCAACTGCAGCTCATTTGTGCTGCCTTTAAGTTTGGCTGGTTTCCTGTTCGTGTTGTTGGTTCGTTGATTCTCGTCTGTCTCTCTTGTCTTGTTCTGCTCTGTTCCTCCAGTTGGATTTCACTGGACCTTATTCCTTGCCTGATTCCTGCGCTGGGTTTGAGTTATCGCAGCTTGTGCGATTTGGTCCTTATTCCTCGGCGGCCTAGGATTCCTGTGCTGGGTTGAGTTACTGCTGCTTGAGTGGTCTGGACGTGATTCATCTGGGGTTCTGGGGGTCTCTCTACGTTCTCATTGCTGACTGTCAGAGTTACAAAATAAACCATTTTTTACCTCGCACTTGGATCTCGTGACACGATCATTGTGACAGATCGAACCAACCAGGATGGATCCAGTGAGCTCGGCAGAATTACGAGACTTTTTAACCAGTAGTAACTCTCGCATGGAACGCCAGGAGGATCAGATGATGGCCACGGGTCGTGCTGTCCAAGCCCTGGTCACTCAGGTTTCGGAACTTACCAATCAGTTTCAGCGCCTCAAGTTAGAGACCGTTTCTTCCCCCCCGTTTCCAACCGAGGAATCTAAGGTAGCGTTCATTATAATGCTGCTCACTGGACGAGCGGCCAGCCGGGGAACCACCGTGTGGGAACAGAGACTTCCGTGCTGCGCCTCTTTCCAAGCATTTTCGCAAGAGCTGAAGAAGGTATTTGATCGCGCTGCTTATGGCAGAGAGGCAGCTAGATTTCTCGCGGAGCTGCGACAAGGGGATCGCACCGTAGCTGATTATTCTATCGAATTTCTCACTTTAGCCGCGGAGTGTGGCTGGAATTCTGAGGCTCAGTTGGACCTGTTTTTTCATGGACTTTCGGACACCATCAAGGACGAGATTTATTCCTCGGATTTACCCGCGAGGGTGGATAAGCTCATTGAGCTGGCTATTCGGGTGGATGCCAGAGTAAGGAGGCGTGTCCAACAGAAGGCACTACGGAGAATCCCTGACGTCACTCATCAGAGCAGCCTATCATCAGTCACTGGCGAGAGTGAGTTCCCTTTTCCAGATCCCGAGCCCATGCAGATGGGTAGGTCTCACCTTTCACAGCAGGAGAAGCAGAGACGCAGAGAGAGAGGATTGTGCTTATACTGTGGAGCCGCCGGTCACATCGTTCTGCAATGTCCAGTAAAAGCCGGTGCCCGCCAGTAGGTAAGAGGTTACTGACAGGTGGAGCAACTCTTAAATCCTCCCTTTCTGTTACATCGCTATCGGTAAGACTGACTCTCCATTCTCTCTCTTTTGACTGTGAGGCTTTGGTGGATTCGGGGGCAGAGGGTAATTTTTTAGACATTAATGTAGCTAAAAGACTTAAGATACCCATGGTGGAACTCTCTCAGCCCATCTCTGCGGTGGCCCTAAATGGTCAGCTGTTACCCTCCGTCACACATTACACAGTCTCCATTAAACTCATAATCTCTGGACAACACACTGAGAACTTTGACTTTTTGCTCACTGCCACTCCTGCTGCTCCTGTGGTTTTGGGGCATCCCTGGCTAGTGCTCCATAATCCCCACATAAACTGGGGAAAGAATTCTGTCCTGTCCTGGAGCGAATATTGTCATGCGTCATGTCTGTTGCCTGCATGTTCTCCTGTGTCTTGTTCTGTGTTTCAGGATGATCACACTGACCTGTCTAACGTGCCACATGACAGTACCCCCTCCCCTAGGAACACCTCCTGGCGTTCTCAGGAGAACCTACCTGCCGATTGAAATCATCGATAAGGGAGTGGTCCAATATGTCTCTAGCAGGAACCCAACTCCTCTCCTCCGGACTATAACCTTCCCAGTCCACCAAGTATTGAAATCCTCGTCCCCCCCGCCTCGA
>NC_056575.1:27888752-27889552 GCF_018340385.1 Cyprinus carpio | reverse complement strand
GGGGGGGGGGGGACCGGGACCGGCGGATTAATGGGTGAATGAAAAATGGGCTTTAATTTAGAAAGATGAAACAACGGATGAATTCTGCAGGAGGGAGTTTGAGGCGGACTGCCACCGGACTAATAATTTTGGTGACAGTAAATGGACCAATAAATTTGGGCGCAAACTTATTACTGATGGACCGGAGGGGAATATTTCTTATCGTCCAGGTTCTAAGAACATCAAACCGGACGCGTTATCCCGTATTTTTGATGTTTCGGATCAAAAAAATCTTTTTCCGAACCCATTGTACCGCAGAAAGTCTTTATTTCTGCAGTCACGTGGGACATCGTGTCAAAGGTTCGCATAGCCTTGCAAGGGGTAACGCCCCCGCCTGGATGCCCACCGGGTCAGTTGTTTGTGCCAGAGGCTTTAAGGTCTGAAGTCATCCAATGGGGTCATTAACCCCAGGATGGCAAGCTACTTTGGAATAATCGTACCATGTTTCTTGTTAAACAGCGGTTTTGGTGGCCAGCCATGGCTAGTGACATTCGTCTTTTTTGGCTTGCTCTGTCTGTGCTGTTTCGAAGTCTTCCAATCGACCCCCTGCTTGACTCCTTCAGCCGCTGTTAGTTCCTTCGAGACCCTGGTCCCACATTTCACTAGATTTTGTGTCAGGTCTCCCTCCTTCACAGGGAAACACGGTGGTTTTGACCGTGGTGGCCCGGTTCTCGAAGGCAACTCATTTCATTCCTCTGCCTAAATTACCTTCTGCCAGAGAAACAGCGGTTGCTGTCATAGATCACGTTTATCGCTTACGT
>NC_056575.1:27879075-27887024 GCF_018340385.1 Cyprinus carpio | reverse complement strand
TTCCGAAGATGAACGGAGGTCTTACGGGTTTGGAACGACATGAGCGTGTTTTGGGTGAACTAAAATTTTAATTTTTGGGTGAACTTATCCTTTAAGAGCTGCTTAAGAATAAGTGTGCACAAATTAGTGAGATACATAAATCCCATTATAAACACTCGACAAAAGTTTTGATACACAACATACACACACATCAGCACAAATGATGAGATAAATCACATTAAAAAAATCTTGGTTCTCTGTGGTGTTATGATGTGTCATATTCACGCAGCAGCAGCGGTGATGAGAGAGTGTGCTTGAGAAACAGTTTAGAGAGGAGAAATAAATCTACATTTAAAATATTGGTCACAGGTTTTTGGTTACTTTCTAAATAATAAAAGTATAGCACATCCAGTACTAATTATATATAAATAAATCAGTTTTTACTGATGCAAATATTCGCATCGTTAACTTTTTATGCCAATGGATGCTTCGCATCGTTAACTTTTTATGCCAATCTGATAACTTTTTATGATGATGCACCGAGCGAATCTGTGAATCTTCGTATCCCTAGTGGGTATTCCAGATTAAGCTGTAGATTTATCATAACATCACTTTCATCAGCCATATTATGTTATAATTAATAAAAGCTCATTAATAAAAGGTCATCTAAAGTTTTAGGTACCATTCAAAAGTAATCACAACTGCAGGTTATGTAACATCTCACCCTGGCCTGAATTGCTTAGAAATGGCTGTAAAGAATTGGTCCACTGTAGCGAATATTCAGAAAATCAAACTAAATTATATTAAACAACTCGATTGATTTTTTTTTTTCTTGAAAAGTTTCAGTCAGAAAATATAAGATTACGATGTTTGCTATGCTAAATTATTCATCAATTTCATGACTACAACCACAAGACACCTAATTAAAATGCTTAAATGTATCAGCGACTGGCATTTCTTCTATTAGTTTCCTCTGTATGGCCACCACATTCAGAGCAAATGTGCAAGCTCCTCAATTTCTATAAAATCACTTTTTTTAGCACTATCAACTCCTATCAAGCGGGCGATGCATCTAAAGAAGCAGACAAATGGAATGGATCAGTGTATTTGGTAAGAAGATTCTCAAATGCGTTTATAAGGTGTTAACATAATTTTAAATATACATGTATAGACATTAATTATTAATTAATCATTTTCTTTTTTTGTGCTTAGGGTTTGTGGACATGGAAGAAATACAGTGCAAAAAAGCCATTCAAAAGCATCACTGTGTAATTGGATGCGATTCATTTACAGGTAATAATCCCACCCGGACAGCGGCCGGACGGTATAAAGTTACGTGCTATCGAACTAGTAGATGCATTTTCAATTCATAACCATGTGAATTTAAAAGTCTTAAACTGTGGCATACTCTCCAATTGGCTTTGCTGATTTTAATAGAGTTTAGGTTATGCCGTCACATATTACTGGAATGAGGGAGTATATGATAGCGGGAAAAACAGCATAGAACAGAAGGCAGAAAATAGCAAGCATAATTTTTATATTTTCATTTATTTATAAAAACAAAAGAAAAGCATCACATCGTTCAATGGCTTTGCTAATTAAATAAATAAAGAGGGAGAAGTGGATGGTCAGAATCTCGAACCTAATTAAACAACTGACTGTTACCAGATATTTTAAAACCCAGTGTGAAATGCTTTTATAAAATAATGCCAGGATAATAGTAAACCAAACGTAGTGATGTAAACATGTTAAACAGCTAGATAGTAAAGTTTTGCTATATTTACACTTTACAATAAGGATCCATTAATTATGTAGTTAGTACTTAGTTAGTAATGTATTAACTATCATGAACAAACAAAGAACAATACATTTATTCCAGTATTTATTAATCTTTGTAAAGGTTAGTTAATGAAAATACAGATCATTGTTAGTTTTAAGTTTAATTCACAGTGCATTAACTAATAATAACAAGCACAACTTTTGATTTTAATAATGCATTAGTAAATGTTGAAATTATTATTTAAGATGAATAAATGGGAAACCCCAGTACTTCAGCACAGCGCTGCGATATAAAAGCAATACTGTATGTCTTCCTCAGAAGTAATAGCAAATCTGTGCATCATCATCTGGTAATAACAACATAATAATATACATTGCAGAAAAAAATAATAATAATAAGTACATTATGCACAGGGAAAGCAATCATGAAGACACTGAATTAAACATAAACACAGCTTTTGTCTCATTTACCAGATTTTCTGAATATATACTGGCCCTGATGATCATCATATATACTTCCCATTTCTGTAAATCTGTTTTTGTGAATGAAATTGACAACGAATGCCTCTCTCAAGCTGTTATGTTGGCCTTGTCTACAGCTGCTAGAGACACCTGCTGGTGAGGCCAACTAACAGCAGATGGTGATCATACATCGCTGATCTACTGCTTTTCCTGCAGTTCCCGGATGTGCAGTGTTGAATTTTCTGTTGAATTTTAACAACTGTATCTGTGGAGGCGAATTTGTAAATCGAAATAAAATGGACCGACAATTACCTGTTAAACATTATAGGTTGAATTTTTAAACAGACCGAACGTTTTGGAAGTGAAATCTGAAAGGTGAATTTGGATTATTGAGTTTTTTATAATGAAAATGTGTGAAATTATTTAAATTGAAATATTCACCATTTAAACATACAACCATGTTGCATTTCAGCCAATAAAAATGCAAGCTCTAAAAATACAATGCATTAAAATGCAAACAGGGTCAATGCAATGTATATCATAGTAGTGCAATTCAACCGACATTCCGATACTTTAGTCATTATTTTACTTCCATATTACTAACGTTAACTAATGAACCTTTTTATAAAGCGTTACCAAAATTTAGCTAGATTCACTATTTTTGCTGAAATGTAGATTCACTATTTTCACTTTTTATGTCCATATCAATGGCAAATACTGTAAATACAGTAAATAAATATAAATTTGTAGGCCATATATATTACTGTGGCCTCACAGTGTGGATCACAAAGTCTTAATTTAAAAAAATGCATTACTTATGTATTATACTCTATGCATGCATTAAGCATGAGTTTTGTTTGTAGTAGTTTCTACTGAAAAATATGATGTGGTTCAACAATGACTATTACAAAGGAATAAAACATTTTTAATTTTTTCTTCTATCTCTAAAGGTTTTCTCAGGGCCTACGACTGCACCAGATGTACATGATTGATGACAACATTGCAGCAAGCTCAGCAACCCTTAGTAAAATTGCCAGAAAGCTAAAGGAGGCGTGAGTGGGGGGGGGGTGGAAACGATACAGTGGGTAAACGACCTAGAGTGGAATCAAAACGTTGGCTGTGGGTGCAAAGGGGGGGTGGGCAAGCGTCTGCTACGCGACCGCCAACCAACCGGGTAGAAGACCAAGCTGTGGCAGGGGTGCAAAGATGAAAGAAAGGAAAGGTGGGACTGGGGAAAAACGAATAAAATGGAGTAATGGCTGGACAGGTGAGGTGAGAGTGTTGTTGCAAGGGGGGAAGTGGTGGACACGCTCAGACAACTAGCAATGTTACGTAGAACAAGTCCGAAAGGGATTTTCAAGAGGGACTAATGCGCCAATAAAAAAGGCAAAAGTTGCGCCCCGATTCATTAGTTCATGCACTGGGAATTAACAGACTACCGGGGGGCGGGGGCGGTACGCACGTTCCGGAATAAAGACACAAAAGGACGTCACGAGACGGTAATAGGGAGGCTGGCAAGAAGTACAGATCTTGGTTAACAAACATGTGCGCAGCCAGTAACTAGCCCAGCTGGACAGGAAAGAGGGGGTGGACCGGGGGGGGTAACAGCAAGGATCTGGCAGCAGGGGGCACACGGGACAAACGGGGGCGAGAGGAACAAAAAAAAAAGAAAAGAACAAAACAGCGGAAGGGACCACAGCAAGAGGGGAGCACAGACCAGCAGGAAACAGGAAAATAGAAAAACCGGAGAAAGGAAGGGCAAGAGGCAGGGAAAGAACGGGAAAAACGGGGAAAAATGAAGGGAACGGGGGGCCCAAGAGCAACCACAAAAACGTCACAGCAGGGGAAAGGAACATCATGTCAAGTAGGGGCAGGGAACAGGGAGTAACCTAGGGATGGAGACAAACGCGAAAACAGAACCAAGACAGTAGGGAAGGGAGGGCGCCGGGGCGACGGGACGGGCACAGCGGAACACGAGCGGGAGAACGGGGCGCGGCAGGGGCGGGGGGGCAATCGCCAAAGAACGGGGGTAGTGCGCAAAGGGGGGGGGCCAGGCGCACCGGAGACGCAAGGGCAGCCAGAAAGGCCCAAGACACTGAGGGCACCTGTGCCGGACGGGCCCAGCCGGCAAGTGACTAGACCAAGGCAGGGGGGGTGGGGAGAGAAGCACCCTCGGCCCTGAGGACGAACACAGCCAGGTGAACGGGGGCAGGCGCTGTGTCAGCGTCATCCCCTGGAACAACCGGATAAAAGACGCGCTACAAGGGGCTGGATGAAACCAGTTTCCAAGTACCGACATAAAGGACCAGAACAGGTTCCCAAAATCAATGAAAAAAAAACATTGAGGAGGAGATCAAGCAAGGTTTCAAGTAGGATGATTAATAATGGTAAGTAAACGCCCTGCGGACGATCTTGGTTGGCTCTTAGCAATTCAAATGTAAGGAACTGATTTGCAAAAAAAGAGCAGCATTGGTTCCTCATCTAATGCTGCCGGGTAGAAGGTAGTGGGTGAGTGTTGGTATGGTCGAGGGACCGGGTCAGATCTGCCCCTGAGCATATTGTGGCTACAATAGTAGCTTACCATCACCGAGTAGACTGAAAGAATAATGACTAAAACTGTAGTGCTTTTGAACTTGGTGACACTGGTTTGTCCTTTTCGAAATAACAAGTGCCAACTGCACATTATTGTCTGATATTGGATACAAATAATTGCACTGGCCGGGTGCATTATGGTGTGAGATTCATGCTTTTAAGATCTATCTGGCAGCGGTTTAAGGATTTTCAAAGAGGGACCTGTAAATACCGCTTTTTAATGGCAATTAATTATATAGGGCACATTGATTATAATTTCATTAACGTATGTCACTTTAAACTATGGCTTAGACACTAGTGTTTCTCTTTAATCATCCATTGCTCTCACCATTGGACATAAGATTTTCTATAAACAAATCATTACAACTAGTAAATAGTAAGTTAACATTAGTAAGGGGTTTAATAATAGAGTAAAATATCATCCATTGTGGCATCACGGACACTGCATTTAATAACTGATGTAAAAAATCAATACTGTCAGTCCTCTTCTATGGTCCATCTGAAGCAGGTTCACAGGTTGCCCAGATTTACAATAATAAATAAATGAAAAACTCCGACACTACCTACCCAGCTCGTTCAACGTTCTGTCAACATCCCGACTACAGACCACAACCTATTACGCAACTGGAGAAGGTTCTGACTGCAGAATCCACAGTTTCACACCCTCTCGCAATGAGCAGTCTCACTAACAGCATTTTTTATGTTTACACCCGCATGCTTTTTGGTTTATATTAAAACAACATTTACATATATTAAAAAATGCCTTATTTTGTGCATTGTTGAATATTCAGGCGAATATTGGTGGGCGTGGCACGAATTATAAATACCTCAGTTAGGATTATAACTAGATTTGTAATCAATACACAGTTTGTACAGTATAAAACTCGGCCAATGACCGTACTAATGTTTAATCAAAATGAGGGAGGAAATAGTTCAACGATGTCACCTGATGTTCCATAAACGGGTCTTACAAGATAATTCGTCGTAACAACTAAGTTATTTAATCATTGGGCATCTTTGCATAAAACAAGCAGAGAGAGAGAGCAGCCCTTTTGTTAATTACAGCGACACTGAATCATGACCGCCGCAAACAGCACTATAGCCTGTTATTGCTCTCTCCTCGCCATATAAATCTCCACGAACTACAATAGTTTTAATAGGTCGGATAGACCGTGCTGTGTTATTGTATAATTGTTGTAAAGTGTTACCAATAAAGTCTAATTACACTGTATTTAGCACAAATATGCACTGCAGATTATAAACTATATAAACTCCATACGGAAATGTACATTAATATAGCTGTTTGTTTTTGTAGGCTACACAGGCTATGTGGATGTAATCTTTCACTGCTCAGTCCTGTGGGAGTTTGTCTTCAGCCTCTACAATCCCTTTAAATTCCCATCTAAAACTGTGCTGGACCTGAAGCTACAATGACCTGCAGGATTCAGGAGTGAAGCTGCTTTCTGAAGGACTGAAGAGTCCAAACTCTAAGCTGGAGATATTGAGGTTTGAATTTGAAATACTTGATTAATCCTCTGGGGTTTAAGTGTGTTTTGGGGGCCTGGAGAAGTTTTGACATTGCCTGATATTTGTGAGTCAAGACGTTAATGTTAGGTTTCGCTAAATTGGTGCAAAGTCTAATAACACTGGAATCACCCGACTCTCACCCGCCGAACTTGGCTCGGCTGCAGCTCTGTCTGAAGGTGTTAGCATGACCCCGCTACAGATTAAACATGGTTAGACACTGGCGGGGCCTTCAGTTGAATTAACGCGAGCTAGAACATGAAACACATACACAGTAATTTTTTTTAACTACGCGCCACATAATCATTACAAAGAAGTCGAATGTAGCCTAGAGTTTACCATTCATAATAATCTTAAACTCCATCACAGAACACCCTGTACGCAGTAAAAACAGTATATCCCTGTTATTTTGACTATGTTATTTTCCGCAAAAACAATATGTTTTGTCCACCAACGCAAAACCATTCGAGCGCGAACTTAAAACCTTGTTTAATTGAGTTTTCTCGCAACTCGCACATTGAGATGTCCTTTTGCTTGCGAAGCGCGGTATGGCTGTCATCCGAAATTTTCAAATCGACTGAGATGTACCTGAGCGTATGACGTCAACATATCACATGACAGCCCAAAACACTTTGGTTTAACCTTAACTACCATGCAAGTAAAGTAATGTTTTACAGTTTGTCTAGAGGGCGTAATCCACTTACTTTAGGCAAAGTGAATAACAGAAGGTATAAACTGAAATCACAATTTTCCAGGGGACCAAGTAAATATATATTTGAATTGATTGCATTGATGTTTCACATTTTGAAGAGACTCATGGAAGTGTGACCCTCGCTTGGTCTTAGTTGTATTCCAGGTTCCTGAGTGGGCTGCTTATTTGCATTGGCTCTCTTTGCAACAGGTTCTTTTGTACTGTTATTCTCATATCTTGAGGCCACAGGTAACCTTCGATCACATAACTCCTATTCTTTTTAAGTTGCACTGGCTTCCTGTTCATTATCGTGTACATTACAAAATTTTACTTCTAACCTACAAAGCTCTTCATAATTTGCCACCCCAGTATCTTTCAGATCTTCTCCATTTGTATAGTCCTTTGCGCTCTTTGAGATCATCTTCTGCACATTTATTGTCTGTTCCAAACTTCAAGATGAGTTCCTTTGGTGGAAGGGCTTTTAGTTGTGAAGCTCTTTACCTTTGCACATTCGCCAGCTGGATTCTATTTCTCATTTTAAAGTTCAGATAAAAAAGTATTTGTTTAGAATTGCTTTTAATGATTTTCTTGTTTAATGTGTTGTTATAACGCTTGCATTTTATGTTTTGTTTTATTGTACGGTATCCTTGAGTGTCTTGAAAGGCGCTTATAAATAAAAGGCATTATTATTATTATTATTATATCTGAAAGTAAGCATGTTGTTTACACAAATAAACTACATTAATAACATTATTGTGATGGTCACTGATACTAGTACTAATTTATATAATAAAAGAACAAAATGACCACATAGCACACATAATATCAGTGATATTTACAACTTACTTGATACATTTACACCTCAGAGGATCCCGGGTATAACACATTGAAAATATTTACACCAAAGCAGATGTTCATGAAC
>NC_056575.1:27860119-27878673 GCF_018340385.1 Cyprinus carpio | reverse complement strand
CACGACTGAGGTGCCCCGGGCTGTCAATACCACGACTGAGGTGCCCTTGAGCAAGGCACCGGACCCCCAACTGCTCCCCGGGTGCTACAGCATAAATGGCTGCCCACTGCTCCGTGTGTGTTTTCACGGTGTGTGTGTTCACTGTTTCACCTGATTATACATTTAGTCAGGAATTATAGTTATAGTTTGTAAAAAATCTAACTAGTAAAATGTGTACAAGTTATGTGAAAACACAATACAAGTAGGTTAATAAAAAAAGCCTTGCTCATGTTTATGATCTCTGCTGGATCAAGCCGCTGCATCTATAAGGGTAATCCAAAGTTTCTTGAGGTGAATTCTGTCTTATTTGTCACAGCAAGTCTTTTCTGAGGTGAATTCTGTCTTATTCCTCTCAGCGCAATGCGAAAAGTAAAGTTTTAAAAACTCAAAACTGAAAGTGTTATTTTATTTATTTTCAGTGTTTTCAGGAGAAGATGCCACAAAACGCGTATCCATGTTTGTCGACCCCAGAGTGTTAACTTGCAAAACCATGCAAAAGAATTAATTACTAAAAAAGTCACACTGTTAAGATTTATTCTGTATGTAATTACTGTGTTCTTCTTGTTTAGATGTTCCATCTGTAACCTCACTGCTCAGTCTTGTGGGAGTTTGTCATCAGCTCTACAATCATCAAACTCTGTCCTGAGAGAGCTGGACCTGAGCAACAATGACCTGCAGGATTCAGGAGTGAATCTTCTTTCTGATGGACTGAAGAGTCCAAACTGTCAGACATTGTTTTTAACATAATGGTTTACCATAAAATAATTAACAAAATGCTACCACAAATGCTACAATTTAGGCTGTTAAATTTTGTCAACAAATGTTGCATCTGCTCTCAATGGAATTCCAGAAATAGAGACAAAACAACACTTGCAGGCAGTTGATTGTGCTAAGATTGAAATGGCCTGAAACAATTACTAAAACTGCAAAATTGCTGCATTTCTAAATACAGATTCTGACAGCACTGAACAAGCTAGCAGCACTATCTAGCAGCCGTGTGCAGACCCTTAGCATCTTAGCTAGGGTCCAAAATTAACCCTTTTGCACGTGAGTTTAAAATATACTAGCTGAGCCCCCAGCGTGAGTTTTTTCAAAGACTATAGAATACCCAAGACATGTCAGTCATATAGTTTTGAATGGGGGCATGCAATTATTGCATCCAGCTGCAGCTGATCACAATGTGAGCATAAAAATGCAGCATGTGCAATGCATACCCGGTTTTCGCTGAGGAGCAGAGCCGGTGACCTGGCCGCTAAGCAGTGGTACAGCAACTGAGACAATCTTCTTTTTTTGTCGGTCATTAGCGTTACTTCGGATTACCGATGAATTCGACCTTGTCGGTTGATGTGCACAACGGTCACTGTGTTGTCTATTCAGACAAGTATGTGATTCACTTGTAAGCACCCTTTGAGATGATTCAAGTCAAGGCGCACTGCTAACAACTTAAGCCAATTAATATATCATTGCATATGGGGGCCCGTCCATACCCCCGACACTGTGTGCCCATTGTACGTGGCCCCCCAGCCAGTGGTGGAGGCATCCGTGTAAACCACAGAATGCCTGGAGACCTGTTCCAAGGTCCTCCTTCCCAGAGAAACTTAAGATCTGACCACAGGGTAACTTTGTGGAGCTTCCAAACCCACCTTGTGACTCAGTCATAAAACCATTGCTGAAACGGTCTCATATGCAATAGCCCTAGCGGTTTAAGTGCCCCAGGAGTTTGTGTTTCATATGTTTCATATGCCCCAGGAGCCTCTGAAATAGTTTCAGTGGGACCGTTGTCCTGCCCTTGAACGAATTCAAGCAGGTCAGCACAGACTGCACATGTTTCTCTGTGAGGCGTGCTGTCTGTTTGGCTGAATCCAATTCCATACCGAGAAAAGAGATCCTCCGTATCTAGGAGAGTTTGCTCTTTTCCCAGTTTACCCGAAGACCCAACAGGCTGAGGTGCCGGAGCACCAGGTTCCTGTGCTCGCACAACTGATCCCAAGACTGTGTTCGTATAAGCCATTCATCAAGATAGTTGAGGATGCGAGCACTCTTCTCTCTGAGGGGAACAAGAGACTTTCCGTGACTTTCATGAAAACCTGGAGGGACAGGGACAGCCTGAAGGGCAGGATCTTGTACTGATATGCCCATCCTTCGAACACAATCCACAGAAAAGCTCTGTGGTGCAGAAGGATCATCACATGAAAGTACACGTCCTTCAGGTCAATCGCTGCAAACCAATCTCGGGGACGGATCCCCCTGAAGATGCATTTCTGCATCAACATCTTGAACGGTAACCGATGAAGGGTCCGGTTCTTCCCTTTCTTGGGAAAAACATACACCTCAAAACTTGGGGATACTCTGCGAAAACAAAAACATACACACACACAACACAAAATCTACACCCACAACAACAAAAACACACACACTGTCAGGAGCATCGGCTGACTTCACTGTAGTGAAGCAGATGCTGCTGAACCTGAGGGACGCCAGGAGAACTGAATCGCATTGCCGAGGCTAATGATCCGCAGAAACCAGCAAGACGGGCAGGGTAGTGCTAGCCAGCCACCCAGAAACCGTGCAAGCAGGACCAACGGAACAACCACCATACATGCAGTGGGGCAGCAAGGTGGAACGCAGGGACCCAACTCGGGTGGCTTGTGACCAGACCGGAGAGGGGTCTGAGTGTGCGGTGCAATGCTTACCTGGTTCCACAGGTTGGCAGAGAGTGCGTGAGTAGGGCCTTGGTTGACGCTCTCAAACCACCCGCTGCTGCCGGCTGTGAAGGAGGAGGATGAGTGAGGTCCAGTGTTGGGCAGTCAGCAACACTCTGTGCCCTCTTGGGACCCAGATATAGAGAAAACCACTCTCTCGTTGAGATTTTCAGATTCACCACCCAGACCTCCTCCGGGGGAGGGAGAGGTGCCTCCACCATCCCCCAAAAAGCAGCTTCCTCTCTCTCTGGGTCGCCTGTCCCGGGGCCTCTTGCTCTTTCGCTCACCAACAGGTTTCACGGGGGCCAGGACGGGTGGGGCAGCCGGGTGGGGCCGCCTCACACCCAGCTCATCGCCCCCTGCATCCGCCCCCGCGCCGCATCCGCAGCAGCCTCCAGCAAGTGGCGCCATGGAGCTGGGCGTAAGCAGCAGCTGCCTGCCAGGCAGAAGGTTGGACCGCCTCAGTCTGCTCCCGTGCAGCTGAGAACTGCTGGGCCAGGATCTCGACTGCGTCGCCGAAGAGGCCGGTTTGGGACACAGGGGGAATAAGGAACTGATCTTTCTCAGTGTCCCTCATATCAACCAGAAACAGCCAGAGATGGCACTCCTGGATCACAAGTGTGGACATCTCGTGACCCAGAGAACTTGCGGATTCCTTTGTCGCTCGGAGTGCGAGGTCAATGGCAGTTCCGAGCTCTTTCAGAACTTCCAGATCATGGTGAGGGAGGAGGAACCATCAGGCTGGTTTCTGGCAGTAAAAGGTGCCATCCACAACCTGGTGAGCTCCTCATACACTTCCAGGAAGAAAGGCATTGAGGCGTGGTGCTGAGAACCAGCACGAGCCACCCCGAGAAACCAATTGTCCAACCTTTAAGGCTTGGGACGTGGTGGATTTTTCCACTCGAGCCCTACCTTCTTGGTGGCCTGGGAAAGCATAGCTGTCATCTCTGGATCCGATTCAGGCATTGCCACCATCTCGGAGAGTAGCAGCGCAGCCGAATCTTCCTCCCTCCAATGCAGTGATCGACATCTGGTCATCTGGCCAGGTAACTACTGCATTCAGAAACGCACGGGTGAAACGGCATCTTTAAAAAGACGATCCGTCATCTTTATGAAGACGCACCCATTTATTGCTCTTTTAGAGAAATTTCTCTTTTAGGGAAATGCTCTTTAGCGGATCTCAGACTTCTGGAGGGGATGTAGATACGTAGTGGTGTAAGGCGGGTGCTAGGCCTGTGGCTGTTCTATATGCAACCATCAATGTCTTGAAATTAATGCGAGCAGCAACAGGAAGCCAGTGCAAGGAGATAAAGAGAGGTGTAAAATGGGCTCATTTGGGCTCGTTGAAGACCAGTCGTGCCGCTGCATTCTGAATCATTTCAATCAAATGACAAGGGCCTAGACAAGAAGTTGTGCAGCATGCTCTGTTAGAAAGGGCCTGATCTTACCTATTTTTATCTGTATCTGTAAAGACTCTACGTTTATTCTTGCACTGTGGTCTTTGAAGGTCAGCTGGTCATCAAAGGTTACACCAAGATTTCTGACTGAAGTTGATGGGATAATTGTAGAAGAACCTAGCTGGATGGAAAAACAATACTGTAGAGTTGGAGTGGCAGGGAAGACGAGAAGCTCAGTCTTTGCCATGTTGAGCTGTAGGTAATATTCTTTCATCCATGCCTAGATGTCCGCCAGGCAGCCTGAGATCCGTGGAGCTACCGTTGGATCCTCTGGTTGAAATGAGAGATTGAGCTGTGTGTCATCAGCATAGAAATGGTAGGAGAAGCCATGTGCCTGTATGATGGGACCCAGTGATGTCGTGTATGCGGAGAAGAGGAGATATCCAAGAACTGATCCCTGTGGAACCCCAGTGACCAGTTGATGTGCTTTGGATACCTCCCCTCCCCAAGCCACCCTGAAAGACCCACCAGTGAGATAGGATTCAAACCAGCTAAGTGGAATCCCTGTGATGCCCAGTGATGAGAGGGCAGACAGGAGGATCTGATGATTCACAGTGTCAAAACCAGCAGATAGATCTAGCAGAATAAGAACTGATGATTTGGAATCAGCTTTCGCAATCTGCAGGGCTTCCATGACTGACAGTAGCGCAGTCTCTGTTGAATGGCCACTCCTGAAACCTGACTGGATGGTTAGCATCAGTTTATTTGTTCTGTGGAAGAAACAAGGATACCTGGTTGAAAACAGCTCTTTCGAGGTTGCTTCATATGAATGGAAGGAGAGAATGAAGCGGTCATAGCTGTCTGTAGGTGAAGTGTTTAATGTGTAGTTTTTGAGCAGTGGGTTGCCGAGGCCTGCTTGAGATGTCACAGTAGAGGAAGGTACACTGTGTGGAGATGTGTTGATAATGTGTGTGAGTGGTGTGTGACTGGTAAGAGTGTAGGAGAGATTGCTGGGAGGAGATGTGAGGGGATTGGGTCTAGAGGGCATGTTGTAGGGTGGCTAGAGAGGAGAAGTTTTGATACTTCTGCCTCAGTGAGGAGGTGAAGGAGAAGATGGGAGTTTCAGCAGTGGGTGTGTTTGGTTTGAGGTCTTGTGTGTGTTGGGCTGAGAATTGACTACTGGTGTTCTGGTTTGTCTATGTAAAAAAGAATGTGGCAAAATCATCGGCTGTTATAGAAGTGGTGGAGGTGGACAGAGGAGAGAATTTAATGTTTTGAAGAGATTACGTGTCCGGGGTGCTGTTGATCTTGTTGTGAAAGGATGAAGATTTGGCAGTATGGACTTCAGCAGAGAAAGATAAAAGCAAAGACTGACAGGTACTCAGATCTGATGGATCTTTTGATTTGCACCATTTTCTCTCTGCTGCCCTGAGTTTGGTCCAATGCTCACCAAGAACATCAGATAAACAGGGGTTAGAAGGGGCAGCCCGTGCTGTCCTGGCGGAGAGAGGACAAATATCATCTAGACAAGAGGTTAAAGTAGAGCATAAAGTGTCAGTTGCTGCATTCACATCCAGAGATGAGATGGGTCGGTGAGGGAAGAGAGTGAGATACTACGGGAGGAAAAGATGGAAGGTGTATAAGGGAGCATAGGTTTCTTCTAAAAGTAACTGGTATAGGAGTTGGTGGCACACAGGTATCAAAATGTAGTTTAAATGTAATGAAAATATGGTCAGAGATATGTAGGGGTTTTACCAGAATGTTTTCCAAAAAAAAACTTTTTATATAAAATAAGTCAAGTTGGTTGCCTGATTTGTGTGTTCTTGTAGTGGTAAGTCGTTTGAGATCGACTGAAGCAAGGAGTGAGAGGAAGTCTGTAGCATAAGGCTTGTTAAGATGAATGCTGAAGTCACCAAAAATTAAAAGTGGACTGCCATCCTCCGGGAATGAGGACAGCAGCCCATCCAACTTTTCTAGGAATCAGTGATCACATGAGATTCAGATGAGTTATAATTGCACAGGGGAGAGTGGGTTGAGTATTTCAAATTGTTAGAAATGAGCAGACCAGTGCCCCCACCCCAGCCAAACTGACGGGGTGTGTGAGAGAAAGAGGAAGTCCATTTAAAGGGTTTGTGGAAAAAAGCCCATATAAATAAATTGCCATTGTACGCATAGTGACTCGGAGGGATTGTAGGGTGGATTTGGATCCAGTTTGCAATGTATTTAACCTGGCCAGAATGGGACGTCCCCAACTATACCCCCTTTTCCCGAGGGAATTCCGCAGGAATTGAGGTGTGGACACCCCTGGGGGGCGGCGTGTGGCCCATCAGATGAGGCAACCAGCCCTCCCCAAACCAACCCTGTCCCCCGAACCCTATAAAGGTTCATATGCCATAATTCTTACTGCGGCTAATAGGGTAATAAGTCGCTCCCAAAACATACAGCACATCTCGATTGTCATTTCTCCACAATAATGTCGATGGTACGGGACCGTCCCTGAGGTCCGGGCTTCGTCGTTTGCTGCCTCACCGATGGCGATGCCACTATTTGTCCATCTGCCTACTGGGTCCATGCGGCGGACCCCAGTGACCCTAACACACTATTTGGCACCAATTACACACGTTTTGTTGTTAGGACGGACCCTCGCAGCGACCGTTGGAAACACCATTTTGGTTACGCATCGTTCTTATCACAGGTAGAGGTGTTAGTAGGGAACAGCGATCACACAACGGCGTAGAACGACTCACAAACGGCTTGGGGGAGCTCGCACGGGCATGCCCCGTCCCCAGGCCCCCGGGTGACAGGATCTACGGCGGCGACCCCCTCTGGGCCGATTTACTGTAGGACCACCAGCGATATTGCATGGACAAAAGCCCTAGGTCGATCGCATCAACATCCTACGTCGACAATACCTGGAAGGAGCCCACGGACCCCCCGCTGTAGGTGCTGACCCCTGGGACTTTTCTAAAAAAACCCACCTGCCATTTATGCTGAATGGGTTCGGCCTAGCGGTTGTCGTGGACACGGCTCGCGAGGGGTCCGATCGGGCCGATTTTTCGGATATTTGTCTCGGGGGGACCGTTAACGGGCTCGGAGAAAGTATGGATGGCCCAAATGACCATACTTGAGGGTTCAAAAGGTCCATAAAAGGGAGCGCACTTCACAAACAGGTAGCGTTTAAATTGGAAGGTGGTACGTCCACCGTTCAGGAATGAAGGTCATTGGGCCCCGAGATTTGAGATTCTGGGCATCTCAGGGGCCCCTCGACCGCAGTCTCGAAGTAAACGTAGCAGTAGGGACCTCGGGGAAAAAAAAGTGCATCGGACTAGGGCCACCCGACGCTTTGACTGCACGCTCTGGGGCCCACCTGCCATATTACTGAATGGATTCTGACTAGCGGTTCGTGGACACGGCCTCGCAAGGGGTCCAATCAAGCCGAATTGGGATATTTGTCCTCAGGGGGACCCCTCGACCCTGCGGGAAAAGTCTGATGGCCCCTACGGGCCTTCTTTAGGGGCCAAAGGGTCAAAAAAGTCGCGAGGCCCTCAGTCCACCAAACCTGGTACGCATTAAATTGGAGGTGGGATGTCCACCATTTGGAGGACGCCGGGTCATAGGGCACCTCTCTCATCTCTCTGAAGCACGAAGCTATAGGACCTTGAAAAAAACCAAAATACCCATCTGGGCAACCTGAAATCACTCAAAAGGCTCTGATTGTGTTAGAGTCCCTGAGAGGGCTGAGGCAGAGATTTTGTGCAGGAGGCTCCAGATTTTTCCATCGCCCTAGGGCCCTGGCGCCTTCGACGGCTCGCTCGGGAGGCCCAGGAGCCCACCGTTCCGAGTTTTTGGGCCCCTGGGGATGTTTCTAAAAAAATCACACCTGCCATTTACTTGAATGGTTCGGCCCCTAGCGTTTTTGTGGACACGGCTCACAAGGGCCCTAGGGCCCCCGCACCAATGGCAGCTCTCTCGGAGCTGCCATTTATATGGAATTTGTCTCAGGGGGACCCCCCCCCCCCCCCCCCCCCACCCTCGACCGGGCGGGAAAAGTCTGGTGGCCGTATGAACTTCTTAAGGGGTCAAGGGGTCAAAAAAGGGGAGAGCGCGCGTCCCACCAAACTGGTACGCATTTAAATTGGAGGTGGGACGTCCACCTTTCACAAGACCGACAGGTTCATAGGGCCCCGAGATTGAGATTCTGGCATCTCAGGGGCCCCTAACCAGCGGCCCAGAAGTACGTAGCCATAGGAACTCAGGAAAAAAAAAAAAGTGCATCGCACTAGGGCCCGCGCTTTTGACTGCATGCTCTGGGGGCCCCCCAGGAGCCACCAGGCCGAGTTTTCAGCCTCCTGGGTGTTTCTGAAAAAAACTCCCACCTCCAATTTTATTTGAATGGGTTCGGCCTAGTGGTATTTATATTGAATGGCTATTTAATAAAACTGCAAATGTACACCTATCCCACTTGCCATTTATTCATATTGTAGTGCTATTTAATAAACTGCAAAGTGGGATACATATCCCATCGAATAAATTACACATGCACCATATGTGGTGGACATTAACCAAAATCCAACATTCGAATTATGCAAATTCTCCTGTATTATGGGATAAAAACTTATATGAATGGACTCTGCTGAGTGTGCTGACTAAAGCTGGTGTGACTCAAACACAACATTACAAATATTTACGTGTTCCACGGAAGAACTAGGAAGGGCACGCTGAATAAATGGCAGCTGGGATGTTTTCACATAAAGAAAATGTACATTTACAATTTATTCAGCGGGACCGTCGTAGTGCTCCCGTGGACATTCATTTTTTATGCAAAATTCTACAGTATCATGACATAAAACTTACATGAATGGACTCTGCTGAGCGTGCTGAAATACAGTCAGGTGTTTGAATTTCATCAACAATATTGTACATATTTAATTAAATCAAATTAAATTGAAAGATGCTATTTAATAAACTGCAAGTGGACACATATCCTGTCAAATAAAATTGTAGTTGGACATTCACCATATGTGGTGAAATTAACCAAAATCCACAATTTTTAATGCAAATTCTACAGTATTATGACATGAAACTGACATGAATGGATTCATCTGCGTTTGCTGAGTACAGTACAGGTGTTTTCATCAAACAATATTGCACAAATTTAATTAAATCAAATTAACCTTTTCAGTGTGGTGAGTTTAAAATATTCTAGCGGTCCCCCAAGAGTGGAATTTTTTAAGATGACCGTTATTTTAGAACGTTCCCCTTACTGTTTCCATGGTGACACGTCAGGCTTGTCACTGTGTGACACTTACCGCGTCTCCAAAACACTGTATGACAGATGGATCACTTTTATTAGTTTTTTCATTTTTTTATTTAAATATTCACAAACTTGCATACCATGTCATGAAACAATCTGGATATTCCGATTCATAAATATGTGTAAATGAGTGTGTTTGTCGTTTTAAAAAAACCTTTGGAAATTATCTTGATCGTGATCTGTAATGTGAGATGGCGCCGCCATGTTTGTTCACGCTGCAGTTCAGAGAGTCCTGTTAGTCAGATTACAGCACGTGAATTCATCAATTTCTCCCGAAATACACGTGAAATTAAATAAGTGGCCGGTGGACGGGGGTGAAGAATAGAGTGTGAACTTTATAGTTACTTACACTATGTGTATGTCAGATATGAATAAAAACATCTGCAAATTAAATTTGAAATGGATTATTGTTGCTTTCATAGACATATGCGTGTATTTTTCAAACTCAAAAGTATTGTTTTACTAGTATTTATGTGTATTCAAATGTCTGAAACCTTAAATATGCATTATGTGGTTAATAATACTACATAGTTGTGATAATATGACAAAAGCAGTGCACGTCTCTCTCTGGTCATCGCAGCAAAACGTGCGGAAAATGCAGTTTTGAATTGGACAGGTTATGCGAACGTCACGAACCTTCTAAATCCCCATATGTGGGGGGACCCTACTCCCAGGGGATGGAAATAAGAATCCCATATGTGGGACCGTACCACTCAAAAGGTTAAATAGAAGAGCTAATTAATAAACTGCACGTTGTACACCTACCCCAGTTGCCATTTCATCATATGGTGGACTTAATTATACACTGGCAAGTGGGCCCCCACCAATCCTGTCAGCAATAAATTGTGGGTTTCCACTGGTTTTTTATGCAAATTCTACAGTATGGTGACAAGAACTGTCATGTCTCTAGGCCTCTGCCGCCATTTGACTAGCAATAATAGGGGGGGCCATATCTCTGGCCCCCGGGGTGGTGGGGGACTGTGCAGGTGGCGTCAGTAGCCTTACGGAGGTTCTAACCTCTAAACCGAGTTTTTTGTGAAGTTTTGACCCCGTTTTGGGGGGAGTTATAGCTTGGCAAAAATTTGAGGTCTTTTTTTTGCATTTGGGGCTCAGTATCCTCCTGCCCCCGGGGTTCCTATTGAACTCGGGGGATGCATAGTCAGGAGTTGCCCATCGAAGCATGAAATGGTCACTGACTAAAATGGACTGGGATGTTTTCACATAACAACAAATGTCCACGAATGGATTCCTCTGAAGGAACAGTTCAGGTGTTTTTCATCAACGCTATTATGCATATTAAATTAAATCAAAAGTAAATAGAATAGCTAATTTAATAAATACTGGCACGTGGTTGGACCTATCCCCATTGCCATTTATTCATATTGGTTGGCTATTTAATTAAAACTTTAAGTCGGGACACATATCCTGTCAAACATTAATTGGTGTGAAATATTAAACAAAATCCCCATTTATTTAAGCCATTCTACAGTTATGGTTATGATGTGAGAAACTGACAGGACTGAATTTCCTCGGGTTTGCTGAGTCAGTAAGGTGTTTTCATCTCCCATGAAATCCCCATTGCCAAAAATTTATAGAAAGTATTCACTGAAAAATACACTTGATCCACGAATGTACCGGAAAGCACTAGCAAGGGGCCCCTCAGATAAAGTGGAGGGATGGACACTTCACCAAATGTGGTGAATATTAACCAAAAATATCCACAATTTTTTTAATGCAAATTTCTACAGTTATATGATGTGAAACTGACAGGAATGGGATTCCTCCGCGTTGTGCTGGTTTTACTAACAGTTTTTCATTGCAACAAAGTGCACATATTTAGTCCCATTAAATCAAATGAAATAGAATTTCTCAGTTTAATACAACTGAAGGAATGGACACATACCTGTCAAATTAATTGCGGTTGGGACAGGTGTTTTCACCATATGTGGTTTGCACCTATTTGCTGAGTACAGTTACAGGTGTTTACATACAAACAACTTAATTGCACATTATTCAATTACAACAAAATTGGGGTGGACATTCCAACAATTGGCAAATTAATAAACTGCAAGTGTACACAAATCCCATAGTGCCATTATTCAGATTGTTTTGCTATGTAATACTGACAGGCACGTGAACCCCTATCCTGTCAGATAAAATTGTGGGTGGCCATACACCGTATGTGGTGAAATTAACCAAATTCCACGAGATTTAATGCAAACACTACAGTATATAGACATGAACTGAATACGGAATGGACAGTCCTCTGAGTTTGCTGAGTACAGGTACAGGTGTTTTCCTCAACAATATTGTGCATATTAATTAAACTCAAATTAAATAGAATAGCTATTAATAAACTCAAGTGTACACATATCCCTATTGCCATTTTATTCATATGGGTTGGCTATTAATAAACTGTAAGTGGACACATATCCCTGTTAAATTAATTGCGTGTGGAACATGACCCATATGTGGTGAAATTAACAAAAATTCCACAGTTTTTACTGCAAAATTCTACAGTATTATGCCATGTAAAACATGAAATGAAACTGGAATGGATTCCTCTGAGTTTGCGGAGTACAGTACAGGTGTTCATCAACAATATTGCGCATATTTAATTACACAGTCCCCCAAATTAAATAGAATAGCATTATAATAAACAGCAAGTGTACAAATATCCCTATTGCCATGAAATTCATATTGGTTGGCTATTTAGATAAACTCTGGGGCATGACACCTGACCACACAAGAGTTATTGGGGCAGTCTGGTCGAGTTATAGGTTGTGAATCCAAAATGGGGGGCCCGGTGGTTACTCGGCAAATTAATACAGTATGGATGAATTGGGGCAGGTGTCGTGGATAGAGGTGCTGAGTTTGCTAATTTGCTTACAGGAGCTTGCCCCAACAATATTGCGGGATATTATTAAAATCGGTTGTCTTTCGTAATACTCAGCAATTGGTCTGGGGGGACACCGTAGGTCCGGCCCCGGTGGGGATCGATAGCGCGGGGGAGGTGGCTATCAGAGAGGGACCGCGACCCGTCAAGTCAGGTCAACCTCGAGGCATCACATTATATTGGACTTCAATCCAAAAATTTGGTGGGGTCATAATCGTCTGGTCTCACGTTAGGTGTGGAGATTGCGGGGCGGGTGGTCGTTTCGGCTAGGCCTGCCAGAGGTCTTAACTCTGTCCGAGGCTTGCGTGGAGCTTGCTACTCGATTTGTGGGGAGGTAAGATCTAGACGGCAAAATTTTGGGTCTTTTTGTCCTTGGGGGTCCGTTAATCCCGGCCCCCGAGTGGTGTATCGGACTCGGGGGAGGGTGGCTTCAGAGAGAGCCAGTGCGGAGGTCAAGTCAAGTCAAAGTCTCTAGGCCCTCACATTCAATTGAATTTAGCAAAAAATATGGGGTCCTATATTCTCCGGCCCCAGGGGGTGTAGGGGACTGGGGGCGGGTGGCTTTCTGGTAGGCCTTCCAGAGGTCTAACTCTGACCGAGCTTGGTTGAAGTTGCCACGCGTTAGGGGGAGTGATAGCTTGAAAAAAATGTGGGGTCTTTTGTATTGGGGGTCCGTATCTCTCCGGGACCCCGGTGGTTTATGACTCGGGGGAGGGTGGCTTCAGAGAGAGCAAGTCGAGGTCAAGTTCAAGCAATCTATAGGCCTGTCCTTCTATTTGATAAGCCAAAACTATGGGGTCAATATCTCGGCCACCCGGGGGGTGTAGGGACTGGGGGGAAGGTGGCTTTTGGTTAGGCCTTCCAGAGGGCAACATCTGCACGAAGCTTGGTGAAGTTCGCCCCTGTTTGGGGAGTTATGCTGGCAAATTGGGTCTTTTGCAATTTGGGGGTCTGTATCTCCGGCACTACGGGGGGCCTATTGACTCGGGGTGAGGTCGGGGGTCCTGGAGTTTTGTGCCGCGAGTGCTATGAACGAGGCCGTTTCAAGTCATGTAGAGCCTTTGTCCTGTTCATTTGACTATCAATGGGGTTCGTGGTGCCCGTGGGGTTGGGGTCAGCCGTAGTCCTCCAGTGATTCAGTGCTAACACTGACATGAGTTTGGTGATAGTGTGCCCCCCATGGGTTGGGGGGAGTTATAGCTTGGTACAATGTGGGTGTTTTGCCTTGGATCCAAGGTCCTTCCGTCAACTCTAATGGTCAAAATGGGACAAATAGTGGGTGTGGGTACCTGGGTAGTGGGTTCCGCCGGGGGGTCTGCAGTGGTTTCTGGGTCATTCTGTCACTATAATGGGGCAAATGGACAAATAGTTGGGTTCGTGGGACCCGGGAGGTGGGGACCGCCGGGGGTCCGCAGTTGTTCTTGTTGGTCATTCTGCCCCCTATGGTCAAATGGCCAAATAGGGGGTGCGTGGGGACTTAAAAAGGTCAAAATGACAAAATACTGGGTTTGTGGAGAAAAAAAGCGGTCACCCCCCCATTCGGGTACAGGGCCCTGTGTTAAACCTAAGGTGGACGGGTCCATGCGCCACCCTGATGGGGAAGGGCAGAATGGCAATTAAGGGCCCTCAAATTTGGGGTGGGCTTCTGTGGGGCCCCTGGGGGGGCCGCCAGGGTCGTCCCGTGCAAGTCAAGGGCCCTCCCGTGGTCCGGCCCGGTCCCGCATAGTATACGGTGGCTGCGCGTCCGGCAAAAATTTTGGGGGGTCGGCGCGCAGGTCCCACGAACCTATGTACACGATCCATCAAACATATTCCCAAATGGACACCAGAAAAAATTGTGGACTTTATGGAGAAATTGTAAGACAGAGCAACTGGGGTTGCTGAGTTTTCTGGACGAATCCAGGTCTCAGTCAAGCCCCAGATGCTGAGTGTGGAGTTTAAGGAAAAAGCAGAAATGAAGTCTGCCTTATTGACAGCTGACTGACAATTTCAGAGACCACAGAGAAAGAAAGAGCTGCAGTAGAGGATGTAGAGATAAGATGAAAGTTAGCAACAGTTGAGAGACAACAAGAATGTGTTGGAAACACATGATAGAGGTGGAAAAGAGAGGACAGAAAAGAAGTGTATAGGGAAGATACTTAAGTGCCTTGCCAGTTTCGTTGCTCGGTGAAGTCGCTCAGGTAAAGTTGCAGGTCTTTACACTCGTTGGTCTTCACACAAGGAGTGCTGAACGCTTCCGCTGATGCTTCCACTGATGCTTCCACGTCAGCGCACAGGCATCAGATAAATCCACAGTCTAAGAAACTAAAGTGAAAACAGCTGTGGCCGCATTCTAATTATCACAACCAATAGCCTATAGCAGGGCAATTCCTCAAATCGAAACTACAGTTTGCACTTTAATGCCGGAAGGGCGCAATGCAAATTACACAGGCTCCTTCTTAGGCAAGGCAAGGCAAGGCAAGTTTATTTATATAGCACATTTCATAAACAATGGTTTATTAAAGTGCTTTACATAAAAGAAAGTAAAATAATCATGAAAGAAAAAATTTTTAATAATAAAGTAAAACAAGGAATTTAAAAACTTTGAAAATTATAGAAACATTGATTTAAAATAAACAGATAAGTTTTGAGTCTGCATTTAAATGTGAATTATACATAAAATATAGTGCAATCAGTTCGGACAATGCACAGTGCTCATTCAGTAAATGCACAGATAAACAGATAAGTTTTGAGTCTGCATTTAAATGTGACTGACTCGATCCTAATGATTTGAGTGGTCTGTTAGGTTTATAATCAGTGAACATATCGGCTATGTATTTAGGTCCTAGGCCATTGAGTGATTTATAAAAGTGTAAATGTACTTTAAGATCAATCCTAAATATAATTGGAAGCCAGTGTAAGGACCTGAGGACTGGTGTGATTTGCTCAGATTTTCTGGTTCTGAAATGGTTGATGAGCTGCAGCTGTCTAATGTTCTTCTTGTAAAGGCCGCCGAGAAGCCCATTACAATAGTCCACATTGTACATCTTACAATAGATGTGAACAAGTTTCTCCAAGTCTTGACTGGAAACAAAACATCTAATTCTTGCAATGTTTTTTAGATGATAGTATGCTGATTTAGTTAGTGCTTTGACATGACTACTGAAACTAAGGTCTGTCTCCAGAATCACACCAAGATTCCTGACTTGATTTTTAGTTGTTAGACCCCTAGAGTCAAGGTATCCATTCACCTTGAGAACTTCATCTTTGTTTCCAAATGCAATGAGTTTGACAGTTTTTTCTTTGTTTAACTGAAGAACGTTTTGGCACATCCAACTGTTAATTTCATCAGTGCATTGGCAGAGGGAGTCAGTGGGGCTGTAGTCATTTGGCGATAAGGCTAGGTAAATCTGGGTATCATCAGCATAGCTGTGATAGGCAATTTGGTTCTTTCTGATCATTTGACTTAGTTGGAGCATATACAGGCTAAACAAGAGAAGTTCAAGAATTGAGCCTTGTGGGACTCCGCATGTCATGGACGTCCACTTAGACTTCTGCTCGCCTATACTCACATAATAACCTCTCCCTTCTAAGTATGACCTGAACCATTTGATTACCATCCCAGAAAGCCAGACCCAGTTTTCCAGTCTCTCTAGAAGTATGTTATGATTGACCGTGTTAAACGCAGCCCTGAGATCTAGTAGTATCAGCACTGATATTTTGCCAGAATCAGAATTAAAGCTAATATCATTTATTATCTTAATGAGCGCTGTCTCTGTGCTGTGATGCTGTCGGAAACCTGATTGAAAATTGTCCAGGTATCCATTTGAGTTCAAGTATTTGTTCAGCTGATTAAAGACTACCTTTTCAATCATCTTGCCTATAAAAGGAAGATTTGATATGGATCTATAGTTGCTCAATATGGTGTTATCAAGATTGCTCTTTTACAGAAGTAGTTTAACAACTGCAGTTTTCAGGGAGTTTGGAAAAGTCCCAGAAAGAAGTGAGGTGTTCACCACTTCTAAGAGATCTGCTTCTAAACAGTTAAACACCCTTTTGAAAAAATATGTGGGAAGTGTGTCAAGATAGCAGGTTGACGATTTAAGGTGCTGTACTATTTCTTCCAAAATTTTGCTATCAATTTCTTCAAAAGCAGACATAGTATCTTCTTTTTGATATTGCGGCCGAATCTGACTTCTGCATAACTTGGGGGATGTGCTAATTGCCTTCCTTTTTTTATAAGAAGATTGATAATATCAGGAACCAAACTCATTGCATTTGCTGTCAGAGAGCATTTCACTGGGAATCTGACGTGGGAGGTTTGTCAGTCTCTCAACGGTAGCAAAAAGAGTGTGAATGTTGTTTAAGTTACTGTTTATAAGATTTGAGAAGAATGACTGTAGTGAATTTCAAGCTTCGTCATCCGCCACATCCTCTCAGCTTTTCTGCATCGTCTTTTCATACTCTGAACTGCTGTTGATTTTCTCCAAGCTGATTTCTGTCTGCCAGTCTTCTTGCTGACTTTCACAGGTCCAGTGTCATCAATAACATTCTTAACTTTTGAGTTAAAGAAATCAAGGAGAAGATCAACAGAGTCTGCAGAAATGCTTGGTGTTAAAGATATAGGCTCCATAAATAGCATGTTAGTGTTTTCGTAAATGCATCTCTTTCTGACAGAGACAGATCTAGATTCAGTGGTAGCAGAGATCAATATATCAAAGAAAATAGAGAAGTGATCAGATACCGCTACATCCTTAAAAACAATGGATGAAATGTTTAGACCTCTACTGATGAGTAAATCTAAGGTATGTCCACAATTGTGTGTAGGTTCATGCACATGCTGAGTCAGGTCAAAAGATTTTAAAACAGTTGTAATTTCTTTTGTAGTTTTGTTTTCTGCATTATCTATATGAATATTAAAATCCCTGCAATAGCAAAACAGTCAAACTCTGAGAAAATCACTGATAACATTTCTGTGAACTCTTCAACAAAGACTGGAGAGTATTTAGGAGGCCTGTAAATAATGATAAACAGAATGCGTGGAGCACCTTTCAACACAATCCCTAGATATTCAAAAGACAAGTACTGACCAAATGACACTTGCTTGCATTGATATACATCTTTAAATAGAGCAGCTACACCTCCACCCCTCCTATCAGTCCTGCAGACATTCATGAAAGTAAAGTTGAAGGGGCTGTTTCATTGAGGACCATTGCACTGCAGCTGTCTTCTAGCCATGTTTCAATTAGAAACATAAAATCCAGGTTGTTTGTTGTTAGTCATTCATTTGAAATTATTTATTTTTTAGTGAGTGAATGTTTAAAAATACTAACTTGGTGGCATTGCATTTTGTCTCAACGGCAACATTAGTTTGATGCATAACAGGCCGCAGATTAGATGAGTCAGCCGTACGGCTTGAGAAGGCCGTAGACATTCTATCACGTGATAAAACAGGCCTTCTGATCACATGATTAAGACTGAAAAGCGTTAGGAATAGTAACGGTACACTGTGCATACGACGCGTTTCCGCAGTGTTTCTGTAAACTGGTTGTGAATATCGTGTGAGTATGATAGCGATTATAGCAGGCCCCTGCCACACATTCACTGAGAGCTGCTATCAGTTGTTTTTGGTTCTCCCTGCTCCTAGCTGTAACTTTATCCTCTGTAACTTCACATCATCGCCGATGCCGTGTCATCATTTTGTTGATCATGTCACAAAGTTATAATCCAACCAGCGGTGGAAAAATATTCAATAACTAGAAAAGCACTCGGTGAGCACTAACCTCTGTCAAGGTAGCCTATAGGTCACTGAGGCAATACTAATTCCAAAAGTCCCGTGTTCCGGATCACCACCAAAATGTAGTCATCTGGTCCTTATACCCATGTTGTCCGAAAATGTCATCCAAATCCGTACAGTACTTTTCGAATTATTTTACTAACGAACAGACAGACAGAAACAGCACCAAAAGACAACCTTTGGCCGGAGGTAAAACTTCTAAAGGCATCAGGCTATCCCATAACATCCAAGCAGCCACCGTGATCTTCTTCGCTCTTATTAGGCTAACTTACATGAACGGCGTCTTCTTTTTTCATAGGCTAAGTTAATCATTCACGGCGTTGTTGTCCAGCAGGAGAATATAACTGATAACACAGCTATCAGTGTAACGTGACAGGTGTTCAACTTAAAATACACTCTCTTCACAGCCGCTGTTTGAAGACTATGTCCG
>NC_056575.1:27859859-27859963 GCF_018340385.1 Cyprinus carpio | reverse complement strand
CCTTAGCTCTCAGACTCAAACACATTGGTTCCTGTTCCTAAGCATTTATTTATTGCACGGCTTATTCTTCTGAATATAAAATTATATGTTTAATTTGGATTCCT
>NC_056575.1:27853323-27859464 GCF_018340385.1 Cyprinus carpio | reverse complement strand
TTTAAGTCATTTTTCTCAGTTCTGCACTCTGCGTAGTTACTGCCTTTTTGCTTTGTAGGGCAGCATAGAAGTGGAGATGCTGGAGAAAGGGATTATGTGTCTGGTGAGATGGGCTGTGTCTCTGGTGTTTCCGGTGACTGTGATATGTTGTCTTGGCTTCCCTGGCTGTTTTCCAGAAAGTCATCCTTGGGAGATGAGTCTTGGAGTTGTTTTGATACATCACAATCTGTCTGTGGTGAGCTCTGTGGGCAGGGCTCAGCCGGGATAGTGTCCATGAGCAGTGCTTGTTGTGGCTGCGTCATGTTATCAGTGTGCTTTTGCGATGTGTCAACCACATGACGACTCTGAGCAGGTGTGTGTGTGCTGAATGGATTGACATACTCTGCTGAAGGATGATGGAGGGAGAAGTAGATATTGTCCTTAAGCACTCTAGCACCAAGTTTATTTGGGTGGAGGTCGTCCGGTTTAAACAGTTGTCTATGGCCCCAGAAAAGATTGAAGTTGTCAATGAAATTCACTCCTTTTATATTGCACAATCTTTGTAGCCATGTGTTCAGCTCAAGCAACCGTAAAAACATATTTGATCCCCTTGCTGGGAGTGGTCCACTGATGAACGACTGAACTTTGAGTCTTCGAAGTGTTTCAAAGAGTTCACTGAAGTGCTTCTTAAGGAGTTCTGGAGTTCTATCAGAGTCCTGGGTTCGACTGCGCTCTGAGCTGAATGCCGCTGTCTGCTCGACCTTGAGCGGCGTCTCGCTCCTTGTTTGTGCCATCAATTAGTGTGTCAACCAATTTCGGAACACAGTGTGTCTGTAGCTTTCTTTATTTCAGTTTTATCACGTGATAGGAAGTCTAAGGCCTTTTCAAGCCGAAGGGCAAACTCATCTAATCTGCAGCCTATTATGCATCAAACTATGATTAATGTAAAGACACAAAGCACTGCCATCAAGTTAGCATTTTTAAACATTCACTCACTAAAAAAAATAATTTCTAATCAATGACTTTATAACCACAAACAATCTGGATTTTATGTTTCTAAACGAAACATGGCTAGAAGACAGCTGCAGTGCAACAGTCCTCAATGAAGCAGCCCCTCCTAACTTTACTTTCATGAGTGTCTGCAGGACTGTTAAGAGAGGTGGAGGTGTAGCTGCTCTATTTAAAGATGTCTATCAATGCAAGCAAGTGTCATTTGGTCAGTATTTGTCTTTTGAATACCTAGGGATTGTGCTGAAAGGTGCTCCACACATTCTGTTTATTATTATTTACAGGCCTCCAAAATACTCTCCAGCCTTTGTTGAAGAGGTCACAGAAATGTTATCAATGATTTCCTCAGAGTTTGACTGTTTTGTTATTGCAGGGGATTTTAATATTTACATATATAATGCAGAAAACAAAACTACAAAAGAAATGATAACGTTCTAAACACTTTTGACCTGTTTCAGCATGTGCATGGACCCACACAAAAAGGTAGACACACTCTAGATTTAATCATCAGTAGGGGTCTAAAAATTTCATCCATTGTTATTAAGGACGTAGCACTATCTGATTACTTCTGTATTTTCTTTGATATATTGATCTCTGCTACCACTGAATCTAGATCTGTCTCTGTCAGAAGGAGATGCATTAAAGAGAACACTAGTGTGCTGTTTATGGAGGCTATATCTTTAACACCAAGCATTTCTGCAGACTCTGTTTATATTCTCCTTGAATCCTTTAACTCAAAAGTTAAGAATGTTATTGATGATATTGTTCCAATAAAAGTCAGTATGAAAACAGACAGAAATCAGTTTGGAGAAAATCAATAGCAGTTCAGACTATGAAAAGACAATGCAGAAAAGCAGAGCGGATGTGGCGGAAGACGAAACTAAAAAAACAATATTCACACTATAAACACTAAAAGAACAAATTTAACCCTCTGAAGTCGATTAACGCGGATAAGCATTTTGAGGCATTTTCTCCTGATAACCGCGAAAAGAACTAAAATTACACTTTCAGTTCTGATCGTACAGATAAGGGCAATACATAAATCAAATCTGTAAAGGGTCTACTTTTATTCCACACATAATAACAACAAAACTTTGTGCATTTATAAAATAAAGAAAACAAACAAGGTGCACTGTCTGCAGCTTAGGTCTGCGGTGATCTTCATTCGGAAACACATCATTAAAATGAACTGTAACTTATTGAACACTCAACGAAGAGACATGAGAGAGATATCTATAGAAAGCTTGACATGACTTCTTTTAAACTAAGCAAGTGCTACCAAAAACAAATATTCTGTGATAAAGTAATCCATATGAAAACAACGCGATGTCTGTCTTTCACGTCTCGACTTCTCAGCCGCAATATGCGACCAGCCGCGCGCCAAGCAGCTATTGAACCTGTCGATGAGACTACGTGAACTCTGCATTGAAACTTACCCGCGATGTAACGGCCCTGTCGGACAAAAACAAAACAGCAGCGAAACTGGGATTACCTCAGAAAGAAGAACAAAGCGGCTTGACCCAGCAGAGATAAACGTGAGTAAGTTTCGGGATTATGTGTCTACTTGTATTAGTTTTTCATGTAACTTGTACACATATAGTTAGTTTAGAACCATATATGTTTAGCTCTATATATACTGTCGCGGCCTGCATACAAAGCATGATTGTGTTTTCAAAAGATGTAACTAAGCTTCTGTTCATCAATATCTACTCTGGTGTAAATATTTTTAATGTGTTATACCCCATCATTGGTGTTTGCAAGCATCTGAGGTAAAAAAATAAATAAATAAATAAATACATTTCTATCAAGTAAGCTGTAAATATCACTGACAATAAATGTTCTATGTGGTAATTGTCTTCTTTTTTTTCCAATAAATTACTAATGGTATCAGTGACCATCACAATAATGGTAATAATGCAGTTTATTTGCGTAAACAGCATGCTTTTTTTATTTCAGATATGACCTAACCTGTTGCAAAGCTTAGCCAATGCAAATAAGCAGCCCACTTAGGAACCTGGAACAGCTAGCTACACCAAGCGAGGCACTCGATCTCTCTTCAAAGTCTCTTCAAAAACAGTATGTCCTTCAGAGCACATAAACAATATACATTTTGGAAATGCCAGGTATGTGGACGCTCATTTATATATTTCAACATGACACATGTGCCTGCATTTATTTGATCCAAAATACAGAAAGTTGCATTTGCTAAAAGGGTAATATTGTGAAATATTTTTTACTATTTAAAATAACTGCTTTCCTATTTGAATATATTTTAAACAATTTAATTTATTCCTGTGATCAAAGCTAAATTTTCAGCATCATTACCTCCAGTCTTACTCCAAGTGTAACAATATACACTATACCATTCTAAAAGCTGGGAGTCAGTATATATATGTGTGTATATATATATATATATATATATATATATATATATATATATATATATATATATATATATATGTATGTATATGTATATATATATATATATATAGTATATATATATATATATATATATATATATATATACTTCTTATTTAGCACACACAAGTGATGAGGAGATACAATAATCATGTTAGGAAACGATGCTGTTCTTTTCAATTAATAAAAAAAAATAATCTCTTTTCAAAATTAATAATATTAATAATAATAATAAATTTTGTTTGAGTAACAAATCAGAATATTAGAAGGATTTCTGAAGGATCATGTGACTGGAATAATGATGCTAAAAATTCAGCTTTGAAAGTCAGCTTTGATTGTTCTAATAAACTGTTTAAATGCACTGCACTTTCGCAGTGAATCTCAAGTTAATTTGTGTGGGATAATTAAATATATTCTAAATAAACTACAAACATAAAAATATATACATTTATTTTGTCCTCACATTCTTTCTTGTAACTCTTCTCTCTCTAGTCACTCACACCTGGCTGGAAAGGCTCATATATGCAGCTCATTATGCGGGGTCTTTGTCTTCTCAGGTGTGAATCCACACAAATATTCATGATAGTTGGCGCTTACTTGCATATGCCATTTTGAAACAAAAAGTGTCTTAGAGAATTTAAATGAATCTGAGTTTTAAAATTGCTTGTTTATTTTTTTTCTTCTTCATGATTATTTTACTTTCTTTTATGTAAAGCACTTTGAATTACTATGTGTCTGACCTAAATGTGCTATATAAATGCGGCTTTCCTTGCCTTGCCTTGAATATATATTTTAAAATTTTATTTATTCCCGGTGGATCAAAGCTAAAATTTCAGCATCATTACTCCAGTCTTACTCCAAGTGTAACAATATACACTATACCATTCAAAAGCTGGGTGTCAGGACTCGGGTATGATCTGTCCTTTTTTCGTCTCTTTTTTTTTACTTTTTGTTCTTTTGTTTATTTTTTCATTTCTGCTAATTTTTCTACCCTTTCATTCATTTTGTTTCCGTTTCTCGTCTCTCTCACATATTTTAATCCATTTTCTCTGGTTTTCCTCCCCTTCGCTCTAGTGCCAGCTGATCCCATTCAGCACCCTATACTCTTGGCTTCTGTCTTACCTTGCCTGTTCCCCATCTTGTTACTCTCACCCTATTTATTCTGCTGATTTCACTACTGTTTGTCAGTGTGTTCTGTGAATCTTAGGCGCTACTGGCCGGTTCATTCCGCCTCTCCATTCTGGTCCTGAGCTTAGATTGTTTGTCTGCCCAGTTGGGTGTAAGCGTGGTGTTTTTGCCCTCAGAGTTTTTCGACTGTTCTTCTGGTTCTCAACCTGGCCTGTTTTTTGACCCCGCTGCTGCCCGCACCCGCTTCTCAGCCCCTGTCACTGCACCTTGCTTGACTTCCATCGCCTATGCTCGACTATTCTCCTGTCTCCTGTTTCAGATTCGTTGCCCCCTCTTCTCCTGGCACTTACGGAGGCTGAGTGCATTTCCTGTACGCTGTGCAGTTGGAAGCTAAGAATGAGCCATTTTTTCCCGAGCTGGTTCTTTTTTTGTTTTTTTGGGACGTTAGGCCTTCGCCTTACTTCTGTTAATAAAACTACCATTTTCAGCCTCATCCACTCTTGGGTCCTCATCTGTCCTGACACGGAGCAAGAGTATAAGCCAGAGAGTGCTTAAACTCACTAGAACGCCTTCCATAGCAAATATTGCCCCCCATGTGGCGATGGCCGGTACGGCCATAGTATGGACTGAAAACTGGAAGCAAAAATGCAGAGAAATAATGGGAGTCAATGGCACTGAAACTGTTTAATATATAACAAAACTTAACATAACTTAATTTTTCTGGGTCATTATATCTAAATATGAAAACATTTTAAAATACATTAATGAGGGGATTGACCGACCAAGTAGAATGACAGAAAATATACGCTCTATGTGTCAGTTATGCATGGCCTAATCATTCCTTAGAAAATAGTATTTTGGGACAAAATATTACTATAGAGTGGAAATATAAGACTACTATAGAAATACTTTAAGCGGACTCTTAGATATTATACAGGTATTACAGAGACATAACATACTTCTGGGATAAACTTGTCACTACCTCTATAATATTTTTTAAAAAAGCTGTTATAGTATTTTCTATAGTAGTCTTATAAATATTCTGTAGTATGTCTACTATGGGCCCAATATACCTATAGAAGATTACTATATTTTGTCCCAAAATACTATAAGATTCCTATAGTAATTTTAGTAAGGGTATGTCCCCACACGACCTGGACTTCCGGTAGACTACCACTTAATGGGTTTGCAAAGAGATACAATTATAAAGTTACTGCAAACCTTTAATCTATAAATATTTATGTTCTATTATGCATTTTCCTTGTTATATGAATAAATAGAAATTCATGAAATAATATATATAGGCAGACACACAGTAATAAGATTTATTCAAATGTTGATTTTGACATTGAGTGAATTTGGAAAATAAATAAATAAAATAAATAAAAATTATAAATGAGCATTTCTAAAAGTATTAACAACTTGTTTTCAACATCTTCATTGGTGAAAATTGCACACAGTAGGGCGTTTCAATGGCAGAACAAAAACAATCTGTGAATGTCCTAATACAAAGAGCCGAGGAAAGGTTACAAAAAAAGATGTGCAATCTAGCAAGTGCACACATAGACATAAACAGTACTAAAATGGAAGTGGTAGCAATACGTAACA
>NC_056575.1:27847918-27852689 GCF_018340385.1 Cyprinus carpio | reverse complement strand
GGATCGTGTGACTGGAGTAATGATGCTAAAAATTCAGCTTTGAAAGTCAGCTTTGATTGTTCCCAATAAACTGTTTACTGCACTCACAAGTGAATCTCAAGTTATTTTGTGGGATGATTAAATATATTCTAAATAAACTACAAACATAAAAAATATATACATTTATTTTGTCCTCACGTTCTTTATTGTAACTCTTCCCTCTCAGTCAAACACCTGGCTGAAAGGCTCATTATGCAGCTCATTATGCGGGCCTTTGTCTTCTCAGGTGTGAATCGCACAAATATTCACGGTCAGTCACACCTACTCGCATATGCCCTTTCGAAACAAAAAGTGTCTTAGAATATTTAAATCAATCTATTGTTTTCTGTGAGCGAGTAAACAAGATGATTTTCACATCATTCTGAAGCAAAAATCCTAGGCTACAAGGTCCATGTTTAACAGTCTTGTGAACAAATGTTCTCTAGGTGTTTTATGACCTTATTTCAGTGACTTCAAAATTGTAGTTTTTCACTAACCATGCATAAACTTTGTTTTCTCAAAAACACAATCATGTACATACATACCACAAAAATATTATTGTAGCCCAGTTTGTGCTGATTACAGTGTTATTAGACTTTAGCCATGTATATGTTTATCAGCAACTGAAAAAAGCACAAAAGTCAGGGGATGTCAAAACTTCTCCAGGCCCCCAAAACCCCCTAGACATCAGATTATAAAAGTAAGTCTCTGGTAAACTGGGAGTAGAGCAGAGTAAACTTTATAGTTACCTACACAATCTGTATATGATATCAATAAAACATGTCATCAGATTATATTTCTAAGTATCATTATTGCCATTTCCATAGACATCATTGTGTATTTTACAAACTGTAAATGTATGGTTTTGCTAGTACTTAAGTGTATTTAAATGTCTGAAACCTAAAATAAGCATTATATGGTTAAAAACACTCAGATACATTGTAAATACTACAAAAACTCACATCAACACAACCCAAACCCTAAAATCCAAATCACAAAATCAGACCAGAAAAAAGCAAACACACCGGTGTGATCATACGCATTAAAAACACACCGGTGTGATCATACGCATTAAAGGGTTTACACGGCTTTGGTGAGTATATGAAAAGGGTGTTACTTGCCAGATGGCTGGTAACTTATTTATAAATTCTAACAATAAATGGTTGTGAGAATGTCTTATGGCTTATAGTGTGATTATCAGATTGCAAACACTGCATGAAAAGAGCTGTATCCAGACCAGTAAATCCCTGTTTACACTGCTTAATTTTGGACATATCCAGGAATTTACTGACCAGGAATTTCAAATTGCACAGGTCCAGATACATCCGATTACGTACAATTTCGGATGTATGTGGCTCACTGTAAACTTCCATGTCACAGCCATTTGTTTGCCATGGGAGATAATCCCCAAAAAAGGGAATCTTTCACACCTAAAAGGCAGTGACCTAAAGCTTTTCATTGGCAAGGACAATGTCCATGTTAAAACAAGAAACAACAAAAATTATATCAAAATTAGGAATCAAGTACAATGTCAAAGTAAAAACAAGAATAAATAATAAAAAAAAATCAAAATTAAAAATACAGAATAAAAATGTATAGAAATATTTTAAAATATGAAGCTAAAAAAAATTAAGCTAAACATCAGAAATATTTAGAACAGTATGTTCACATTACAGTTCTATAAATATTAAAATATAAAAATATTAAATTATGTTGTGGGATAATTAAATATATTCTTATTAAACTACAAACATAAAATTATATACATTTATTTTGTCCTTACATTCTTTCTTGTAACTCTTCCCTCTCAGTCACACAGCTGACTAAATGGCTCATTATGCAGCTCATTATGTGGGTCTTTGTCTTCTCAGGTGTGAATCACAACGATATTCATGATAGTTGACCCCTACTCGCATATGACTTTTACCAACAAAAAGTGTCTAAGAATTTAAATCAATATATTGTTTTCTGTAAGTGAGTAAACAAGATGATTTTCACATAATTTAGAAAAAAAAAATCTAGGCTACAAGCTCCAGTTCTCAAAAGTCCCGGGAACCAATGTTATGTATGTTTTATTGCCTTATTCAAGTGATTTAACATTTTAAAGGTTAACCCTCTGGACATATTACATATTATTATAGCCCAGTTTGTGCTGATTACAGTGAGATTATACATATTATTATAGCCCAGTTTGTGCTGATTACAGTGAGATTAGACTTAAGCCATTAGATGTTTATAAGAAACTGAAAAAAGCACTAATGTCAGGGCATGACAAAACTTCTCCAGTCCCCAAAAATACCCTTAGACCTCAGAGGGTTAAGTACACACGCTAAGCTCTGTGTACATTCTGAAATCCATATGATGGTAATCGTGCACGTTGAACACTTTTCGCACTTTCTAAAATCCACATAAGTGGTGTGCATGCAAGACTCTGCACACTTTCTGAATTCCTGTACAGTAAGGGTTACGCGCTCAGCTTCGTTCCCTTTCTTTGAGTTGGTTAGACCTTGGTACCAAAAGGTACGACTACAATACCACCACCCTCAACTACACTTCAAGCATCGCTTCCCTCAACATGAAGGGCTATTTGGGCGGTTCTCGTAGTAGTTTAGCAGTGCTCACCTTTACCAAAAAGGGTCGCCTATGAGTGCACTACTGTCTTCCTGAATTCAGAGTTCTCCTCTCATGTGAGATTGAGTTCTCTGTTTTTCCCCCAGAGTGCTCCAGCATTATTACCATAGATCAAGTTTATGACTCTCAAACATATTGTTTTGGGATGCACCATTCCATCTATGAGCTGCTCTATCAGAGTGCCACGAGAGCCCCCCAGGACAGTATTTAAAATCCATGTTATGGTAAGTGTGCACGTGAAGTCTTAGCACACTTTCTGAAATCCATACTGTGGTAAGTTTGCAAGCTAGTGCTAAGCGTTCTTTCTAAAATCCCATATGGTGAGGGCTTCGCCCGGTTGCTTCATGCCCTTTCTTGAGTTGGTAAAAGCCCTGTTCATCTTGGGCGCCACTCCACCTATGTATCCTCGGATACCTATCTAAACAGGGTGTTGCTACTAGGGATCTGTTGAGACAGTTCCTTCAGCAAACTTATGCAAGAACAAGCAGTAGCCCCTGTGTGACAGGCAAGACTTAGTGTAAAATGCTAGGCTCTTTGCTGTATCCCTTTAAAGGAATCTTTCTTGATTCCAAGCCTTGAGCTCTACCCCGGGCCGAGGCCCTAACAGGTGAGTTTGGGTATGTAGCCTAGGCCTTTGGCCGTAAGGGATAATGTCACGGACAGCCGTCTAACGTTCCAGGGAAAACTCCCATGGAAATGGTATAGTAGGTACTTAGTGCTTGCCATGGTTCTGGCCTGCACTCCCCTCAGCATGTTGGTGTGGGTATACTGTTCCCCATAGCGACCCCTAGAGGACGCAGTTCCAAGTTCACTTGAAAGGGAACGTCTCAGGTTACTTATGTAACCATGGTTCCCTGCTGTGGGGAACAGTATACCCATGCCACCAAGGTTTCTTGCCATGCTTCGGACGCAAACTTCAGATGAAGAAGTGAATGACGTGTTCTCCCGGTGCCTATTTATACTATACTCGCACCGGTAGTGACGTCATAGGCTGTAGCTGGCCAACATGTTGTTGGTGTTTATTAAATGTATGCTTCAGACACGGGTCACGATGAGGCATTCCCCATAGCGACCCCTAGAGGACGCAGTGTCTCGTTCCCTACTCAGGGAACCATAGTTACATAAGTAGCCTGAGACATTTTGTCAGATTAAACGGTAAAATGCTAATGAAGTGACTCTCAGAGCAGCTAGGGATGAAATTTGTGTATTCATATCATCATAGTGAGACGACAGAGGCTGAAAACACAGCGAGCGTCATCCGCGCTTGTGTAAACAAAACAGTGCATTACACCATCTGCCATTCATTCATTAATTGTGTAAACTATGGCACCTTTACGAGTGATGTCAAATGCTTCCGCAGATTTGTAGTATTACAATAGAATTTTACCTGAGCTTCATATTGCTTTTCTTCTCCTTTGTTCTTGGTTATTATCAACAATATCTCCGCCATGATAAGCACTGAATGAGTGACAGACTTTGGTAAATAAGAGGGTGACATCTAGTGGAGAAGACTAATGAAAAGATTCACATTAATCAGATCTTCTTTTAAATGTTTGCTGAAATAAATACCGGATTCACGGCTTTTGAGAATCGATATTGAATCAACGTAATTTTGAAAAACGATTAATCGAAAAATCTATTTTTTTTTGCCCAGCCCTAAATAGTGTGGGTATTAAAAAAGTAATATAAATTTTATAAGTTATTTAAATCAAATGTATTATGTGTTGCTGTCTAAAATAGCTATTTAAATGTGTATTTATTATACTGTAAAAATTTCAGACCTCAAAACTCAATTTTATAGTGACTGGTCACATCTAAATTTTTCAATTGGCCTAATTAAATGTGTGTGAATTTATAAAATTTAAATTCACATAAATTCAATTTGTCCAATTGAAAATTTGGTAACACTTTAGAATGAGGTTCCATTAGTGTTTAGATGTGACCAGTGTTAATTTTGGCAGGCGTTTTTGATTTAGTCTTAGTCTTAGTCTTGAGACGAAAATGCTTAATAGTCTTAGTCACATTTTAGTCATTTGAGTCTTTCATAGTTTTAGTCTAGTTTTAGTCGATGAAAAGTCATTGCATTTTAGTCAACTTTTAGTCACTACTTTTAGTCAATAAT
>NC_056575.1:27839244-27847651 GCF_018340385.1 Cyprinus carpio | reverse complement strand
ATATATATATACTGTGCATAAGTTTGCTCGCGCACTACACTGAAAGTTCACTGCATGAGGCACGTAGACTTTTCAGTCACTGTCCATGGTATTTGAATAAGAAAGAAGAAACAATGACCATACAGTATATATAAATACTACCAAAACAGAAGTACTGGCTTTGGCTAAGCGTGACGAAGACCCGATGACTTTGTATCATTTACTTTTAGACTGGCTATGAAAGACTCCAGGCTGTTTAAGGCTGAACTGGGCTGAGCTGGAAGTCTCGAGACTTTAAATCAAAACTTTGTTTGGTCACGAGGTAAAGCCAGATTAGGCATTTCAGTATTGGTCTGTTTGAAAATGTGTGAAATAATGGCAGGGGAGGCTGGCCCTTCCTCTGGCACTACTGCACTGGCTGTTGGCTTCACTTTGACTGCATTGAGGCCATTGTTTCATTTCGCTATTTCGCGTATTGTACTTTATCTATCAACTGCAAAGTACTTTGTTTTTTATTTTACTTACAGCTGCTGTTTGATTTGATCCAAAAAAACAAAAAGAAGCTACGGCCTGTGTGAGAAGGTTTTTCTTTTTGAATGAATTTTTAAGGCTCATGGCTCAGCCTGACTGCACTTTTTGTTGACAGCTGTACTGTAGACTGGTGCCACGTGATCTTTCAGCTGTCCGTCGCTGCCAATTTCTTGAGAAAAAATAAAACAAGAATCCAATATTTTCGTCGTCGTCTTCGTTAACGAAATTAACACTGGATGTGACCAGTCAATAGATAATTTTGAGTTAGAGAGGTCTGAATTTTTTATTTATTTTTTATAGTTTTTTTTTCCCCCGTAGGTTGCTTAATTATGTCTGAATATCTTTGGAATTGTGTAGTTTGCTGTGAACTACAGACAGCTCTTTTTTCCCCTCCCCTGCTCCAAGACTACAGCACTTTCCAGTCAGTCATTAACCCTCTGGGGTCTTAGGGTGTTTTGGGCCCCTGGAGAAGTTTTGACATGCCCCGACATTTGTGTTGTTTTCAGTATCTTAAAACATATTAATGGCTAAGCTCTAATAACACTGTAATCAGCACAAAGTGGGCTACAATAATTTGTGAGCAGCATGTATGTACATGATTGTGTTTTTGAGAAAGCAACATTTATGCATGGTTGGTGAAAATCAAAACATTTTAAATTACAAGATCCAGTTCTCAAAATTCATGTAAACCAATGTCCTGTATGTGTTTTATGGCCTTATTCGAGTAGTATAGAGTTTTTGCTTCAAAATTATGTGAAAATCATCTTGTTTACTCGTTCACAGAAAACAATATATTGATTTAAATTTTCTAAACTTTTCTACACAACACTTTTTGGGTAGAAAGGGTCTATGCAAGAGGGCGTCAACTATCATGCATTATGCTGTAATTCAATCCTGACAAGACAAAGGCCCGCATAATGAGCTGCATAATGAGCCTTTCAGTCAGGTGTGTGACTGAGAGGGAAAAGTTACAAGAAAGAATGTAAGGACAAAATACATTTTTATATTTTTTGTCTGTAGTTTATTTAGAATATATTTAACTTACACACAAAATAACTTTAAAAGTTATTGATAACATAGAAAACACAATCAGGGCAAAACTTATCGGTGACATTTACAGTTGCCTTTCTGTCGGTCACTCTCGACGTCACGTCGGTGACTGACTAATTGGTATAACGCTTCAATAGACCAATCTACTTTGAGTGTAAACTAAACGAGCCAATGCACATTGGCATGCAATTATTGCATCCAGCTACCGCTGATCACATTGTGAGTATAATAAGGCAGCAGGTGCAATGCATACCAGCTTTTCACTTTGGAAAAGAGCGTTAGTATCATTCTGCTCAACTGTGTCTGCTGTGAACTAAGAGTTCAGCATGCACTTGGAAACTTCATGTGTTGGCGAGACGGCCCTTCAGCAGGTGGTTGTTCCCGAAGTCGAGTGGGTTGCGCACTTCAGGCTGCAGGCATCTACCCCCTGCTGCGCTGTACGCCATTTCCCCTGTGCGCCTCAGCACTAAAAAGAGCATTTCCTAAAAGAGCCACTTCTGCAAAAGATTTCCTCTTCACGGGGTGCCTTGCAAAGACGACGGATCACGCAGGCGGGATGCTGCTCACCCAGCAGTTTTCGGCGCGGTCAGCACGGCAACGGGTGATGGTCACAATCGCTGTCTCACGTGTCTGGGCATCAAGCATGCTGAAGTGGCCTGCGTGGATGAGTCATGTTCCCACTGCGGGAAGATGACCATCTCAGAGCTGTGAACCAGGCTCCGCTACCTTCAGGGGGGCAGAACCTACTGCGCTGCCGCCGCGATCTGGGGCTCCATTCAGGCGGCCGGACAGACAAGAACCACTTCCAGCAGTAGCACGGGTGTTTTGAGGATTACAGTGGTGGCAAACCCCGCAGAGACCCAACCCTCTGGGGACCATCCCTCCTCTTGCACTTCCGATCCAGTGGAGCAACCCATGGAATGTGCTGGGCCCTCTTCAAAGAGCATACCAGCGGTATCCAGTGGGCCTCCCCCGATCAGATGTCGATCTCAGCATCGGAGGGAGAGCTGGCCGATGAAGATTCAGCCGCGCTGCCACCCCCCGGGTTGGTGGCAAAGCCTGAATCGGATCCAGAGATGACAGCTATGCTTTCCCGGGCTGCAGAGAGGGTAGGGCTCAAGTGGAAATCTCCACCGCGTCCCAAGCGCTCGAGGCAGGATGATTGGTTTCTCAAGGTGGCTCGCGCTGGTTCTCAGCGCCCCACCCTGGTGCCTTTCTTCCCGGAAGTGCATGACGAGCTCACCAGGTCATGGATGGCACCTTTTACTGCCAGAAACCAGCCGGTGGGCTCCTCTTAACTCACCACCCTCGATGGCAGTGCAGCGAAGGGGTATTCGGTGATTCCCCCAGTGGAGCGGATGGTAGCGATGTAATTGTGTCCTAAGTCTGCCTCCTGTTGGCGGGGAGCCCCGGTGCTTCCTTCCTGGGCCTATAGGCATTCGTCTGGTCTATCCGGCAATGCCTATATGGTTTGTGGGGAAGCTGCTTCGCATTACACGCTATGGCACGAGGGTGGTCACGATCCAGAAGTTCTGAAAGAACTCAGAACCGCCACTGACCTCGCACTCTGAGCGATGAAGGTCACCGCACGTTCTCTGGGTCATGCGATGTCCACGCTTGTGGTTCAGGAGGGCCATCTCTGGTTGAGTCTAGTTGAAATGAGGGACGCCGACAAAGATCAGTTCCTTAATGCCCCTGTGTCAAAGACCGGCCTGTTCGGTGACGCGGTCGAGAACCTGGCCCAGCAGTTCTCGGCTGCACGGGAGCAGACTGAGGCGGTCCAACCTTCTGCTGGGGGACAGCTGCTGCCTACACCCGTCCGCCGGCCGCAGCGCCCCAGCCTGCTTGTCGCCGAGAATGGCCCCCTGCGGGGCATAGGCAGGCTCCCCCACCCTGGGCATAGGCACCATCAACCACCCCCATAGAGCTGGGTGTAGGCAGGCCGCCCCACCCGTCCTGGCCCCCGTCAAACCTGGCGGTAAGCGGAAGAGTAAAAGTCCCCGGGACGGGTGACCTAGAAAGAGGTAGCTGCTTTCTGGTGTATGGTGAAAGCACCTCTTCCTCCCCTTGAAAAGGGCCGGGTGGAGAATCAGGAAATCTCAACAAGAAAGTGGTTTTCTCTATCTCTGGGTCCCAGGAGGGCACGGAGAGTTGTGGATGGCCAAGCACCGGACCTCACTCATCCTCCTCCTTCGCCAGATGGCAGCAGTGGGCAGTTCGAGAGCATCAACGAAGGCCCTACTCACGCACCCTCTGCCAACCTGTGGAACCAGGTGAGCTTTGCACCCCACACTCACACCCCTCTCCGGTCCGCTTACAAGCTGCCCGAGTTGGGTCCCTGTGTTCCACCTCACTGCCCCACTGCGAGTATGGCTGTGGTTCCACTGGTCCTGCTTGTACGGTTTCTAACCACCTGGTCAGCGTTACCCAGCCCGTCTCGCTGGCTTCTGTGGACCATCAGCCTCGGCTATGCGATTCAGTTCGCCCGGCGTCCCCCCAAGTTCAGCGGTATCCGCTTCACTACAGTGACCTTTTCTGAAGTTTGCATTCGAAGGACAGGCATATCATATTGATGGAGTGCCCAGAAAAGTGCTATATACCCCTTCTACGTAAAGTGCTTAAAATTCCCATAAAACAAAAATACATAAAGTTAAACTGAATGAAAATAAATCAGTACAAGGTCCTGCCCTTCTGGCTGTCCTTGCCTCCCCGTGTCTTCACGAAAGTCGCGGAGGTGGCTCTTGTTCCCCTCAGAGAGAAGGGTGTTCACATTCTCAACTATCTAGATGATTGGCTGATACTAGCACAATCTCGGGATCAGTTGTGCGAGCACAGGGACCTGGTGCTCTGGCACCTCAGCCTGTTGGGCCTTCAGGTCAACTGGGGAAAGAGCAAACTCTCACCGATGCAGAGGATCTCTTTTCTTGGTATGGAGTTGGATTTGGTCGAACAGACAGCACACCTCAGAGGAGCATGCGCAGTTGGTGCTAGCCTGCTTGAATACGTTCAAGGGCAGGACAGCGGTCCCACTGAAACTTTTTCATAGGCTCCTGGGGCATATGGCGGCTGCTGCGGCACTTACACCGCTCGGCCTGTTACATATGAGACTGCTCCAGTACTGGCTTTATGGCCGAGTCCCGAGGTGGGCGTGGAAGCACGGCACTCACTGGGTCCAAGTTACACTGGCCTGTCACCAAACCCTCACACCGTGGTCAGATCTTGCATTTCTCCGGGCAGGGGTGTCCCTAGAGCAGATCTCTGGGTATGCTGTGGTTTACACAGATGCCTCCACCACTGGCTGGGGGACTATGTACAATGGGCATGCAGTCTAAGGGGTTTGGACGGGCCCGCAGCTGCAGTGGCACATCAATTGCATAGAGCTGTTAGCAGTGCGCCTTGCCTTGAACCGTCTCAAAGGTCGCATATGAGGCAAGCATGTGCTTATCCGAACAGACAACACAGCGACCGTTGCATACATCAGCTGACAAGATGGTCTGCGCTCCCGTCACATGTCGCAACTTGCCCGCCACCTCCTCCTTTGGAGTCAGAAGGTTCTGAGGTCACTTCGTGCTGTTCACATTAAGGGCCTGCTCAACCATACAGCTGACGAGCTGTCTTGAGCAATGCTCCCAGGAGAATGGCGACTCCATCCCCTGACGGTCCAGCTGATTTGGAGATGGTTCAGACCCGCTCAGGTAGACCTGTTTGCTTCTCCAGAGACCTCTCACTGCCAGTTGTTTTACTCCCTGACCGAGGGGACACTCGGCATGGACGCACTGGCACACAGCTGGCCGCAGGGCCTACGCAAATATGCGTTTCCCCCAGTGAGCCTTCTTGCACGGACACTGTGCAAAGTCCGGGAGGATGAGGAGCAAGTCTTGCTAGTGGCGCTGTATTGGCCCCGACAGTCCCTCCTTGGCTGATTCCTCTGAGGAAGGATCTACTGACTCAGAGACTGGGCACCGTTTGGCACCTGCGTCCAGACCTTTGGAAACTCCATGTCTGGTCCCTGGAGGGGACGCGGAGGTTCTAGGTGACCTACCCCAGGAGGTAGTGAACACCATCACTTTGGCAAGAGCACCGTCTACAAGACACACTTATGCCTTGAAGTGGAACCTGTTCGTCGAGTGGTGTTCTTCTCACCAAGAGGACCCCCAAGGATGCCCGATTGCGGTTGTGCTTTCCTTTCTGCAGCAAGAGCTGGAGCGAAGGCTGTCTCCCTCCACCCTCAAAGTACAGGTTGCTGCTATTGCTGCGTACCATGACCCCGTGAATGGGAAGTCTTTAGGTAAGCATGACCTCGTCATCAGGTTCCTTAGAGGGGCCAGGAGGTTAAATCCTTCCGGGTCCCCCTCTATACCCTCTTGGGACCTGACTCTACTGCTAAAATTACTACAGCAGGGCCCATTTTAGCCTTTGCATTCAGGTGAGCTAAAATTTCTTTCTCATTGAAAACTCTGCTCCTGCTTGCACTGGCCTCCATCAAGAGGGTAGGGGACCTGCACAAATATTTAGGTGACGTTTGTGCCTAGAGTTTTCTAGGCAGCTGACTCTCGGAAGTAATCCTGAGGCCCCAGCCCGTCTTCTATGTGCCCCAGGTTCCCACTACTCCCTTCAAGGGATCAGGTGGTGAACCACAAGGCTGTCTGGAGGGCGGGATACAGCCCTGCTTTGTCCGTCCGAGCCCTGGATGTTACGTAGACGGGACACAAGATTTTAGGGCGTCAGACCAGCTCTTTGTCTGTTACGGGGAGGCCGGCCAGAAGGGGGAAGGCCGCCTCTAAGCAGAGGATGGCCCACTGGATTGTGGATGCCATAACCCTGGTTTATCAGGCACAGGGTGTGCCCTGCCCATTCAGGTTGCGAGATCACTCAACTAGAAATGTTGCATCCTCCTGGGCGCTGGCACATGGTGCCTCGCTGACAGATATTTGTAGAGCTGCGGGCTGGGCGACCCCTAACACGTTTTCTAGGTTCTATAGCCTTTGTGTAGAGCTAGTATCCTCCTGTGTTCTTACCTCAAATGGGTAGTGGCACCGAGAGGCCCCGGTTAGTGTCGGCTTGCTAAAACTGCTCCTGAGTGTCCGTACTGTAGACCCTGTTGAGATCCTCCATCACCCTAGGCAGCTGGACATGATGGAACATCCGGCGCCAGGCCTTCATGATGAAGCGCTTTGGTAGGGATCCCAATTAGTCAGTCACCGATGTAACGTCGAGAGTGACCGACTGAAAGGGAACGTCTCGTTTTGGTATGGTAACCCTCGTTTCCTGAGGGAGGGAACGGAGACGTCACGTCCCGTCGCCACGGTTGCTGTACCACTGCCGAGCCACCGGGTCTCCAGCTCGGTTCCTCAGCGAAAACCTGGTATGCATTGCACCTGCTGCCTTATTATTCTCATGCTGTGATCAGCAGCAGCTGGATGCAATTATTGCATGTCAATGTGCATTGGCTCGTTTAGTTTACACTCAAAGTAGATTGGTCTATCAAAGCGATATCCCAATTAGTCGGTCACTGACGTGACGTCTCCATTCTTTTCTTCAGGGAACGAGGGTTATCATACGTAACCAAGACATTTTCTGATACATTTACACCTTAGACGATCACGAACACCAATAGCCGAGTATAACACATTTAAAACATTTACCACATCAGAGCTAAGTTGGTGAACAATTTCACCATTTGGAAAAATATAGCCTTAACCAGGGATCCTCAAATCTGGACCTCAATATCCACTTTCCTGCAGAGTTTAGCTCTAACCCTAATCAAACACACCTGAGCATGCTAATCAATGCAAATCAATGTCTTTGGGATCATTAGAAAATCACAGGCAGGTGACTTTGATCAGGTTTGGAGCTAAACCCGGCAGCGCATATAAGTGGCCGTTAAGGAGATATTTCATATTACCAATTTCACACTCAAAAGCTGATTTTAGTCAGACAATAGCCTGTTTGGAAACATCCAAATTTATATATAAAATAGGCTATAGCTGAGCAACATTTTAAATCAAGAAGGTTATAATAAAAGGCTTACTCGTCAGGAATTATATCCTCCGCTGGGTCCAGACGTTCTTCCAAATGCAAACATTCGTCATCTGAATCATGTTCTTCCGAGGAGAAAGTAGCCTCTTCGTCGCTGTCCAGAACCATCCGAAGTGCTTCTTCACCCATGTAGTGTGCCATCATGCAAACACGCAGAAAAAGTAAGTAATTCTATGATGAAGCTTGACATTTTATGCCATTTCTTGGGGGCGTGTACATAATACCTGGCTCATCTCAGTTAATTTCGGGAACACATTATCTATAATGAAGCGATACAGGAGTAACCGGACCACTCCTTATTTTCATATGGATTGAGTGCAAATACCCTGGCTGCAAGAGGATCACCCGCATGAAGTGCAGCAAATGTGACTTGCATCTTTGCATCACAGCTGAAAGGAACTGCTTTTTGCAGTTTCACGGGATGCCATGAAATGTAACATGAGTTGAATTGAGACAGGTGCACATGGATGGACTGGGAAAACACACTTTACTTCAGGGAGCCGCCTATTATAATACCTGTATTTTTGAAGTTTCAAGCTACCATATATTAACTTAACTTGTATAAGATAGTTTCAAAAAGATTTGTTTTTGTTGTTGGAAAGTTTCTGGATGTAAAAAAAAAAGCTGATGAATTTGATATGCATATATGGTACAAAAGCGCATTTCTTTGTCCGTTTGCAAGCATTATTATAATACTTTTAAGTACCATTTTGAAAGTTAAATGATAGGTACTTTTGGTTTGCATGAGTTCCAAGTGTGAAATTCTATCAATATCTAAAAGAAATGACCATTTAAATAGAAAACAATA
>NC_056575.1:27829866-27839166 GCF_018340385.1 Cyprinus carpio | reverse complement strand
ACCCCCCCCCCCCAATTTTTTTTTTCAAAAATATTTTTTTGATTTGTATAATTGAAGCTATTTCATGTAATAAAATCTTATTTAAAAAAGAATTCATGGTTAGAACATAATGCGTACCATAGAGGGTTAACAGAAATCCCTTTTCAAAAACTACAACAAACAACTTGTTTGGACTACAACACATATTTTCCGGGAATTGTGATATCACAAATATTGACGAATGGGACGCGGACCGGTTGAGCTCACTAGAGAAGGTTATTGAGTGTCTTACGTGTCGAACATGCTGATTTCCCAAGGAGAGAACGTTTGAGTGGGTTACACATCATCAAGGTTTAAATCGCACTCAATAAATTTGTTTGATTTTGACACAATATTTAGCAATGAAGTTCACCAGGCGGCTTATAAGACATGATTAGTTAACCTTAGTTAATGCATTACACATTCACAATGAAGCTAATAGTTTGCATTTGCTACAACGAAGTTTTATAATATTCCGTGTTAAAATGCAAGTTTGAGTTCATTTTTTAGCTCATTAAATAACACAAGTTGCAACTTTCCGTTTTAACAATGTGTTACTAATAGTTAATACCTAAGAGTAATGTATGTTCAGAATTAGGGATGCAGCAATAATATGGGCACAATGTTAATGCGCATCTCCGTCAGTAATGTGTCCTCATATGAGCACATTAGTATGAATGAGGCTTCTGTGAATAGCAGGTTTCTATGCTCCTACCTCCTCAGCGCATTGCTCGGTCATCTTTAAAATATAATAATCAGATTTTCAGTACAAAAACAAGCTAATTGCACATATTCATAAAGTCTGTTCTGTCTCTGTGAATATTCAACATTTGACCCGACTGACAAAATCAGAATGACAACAAATATGCACAATACTTTTTATTGAATAATCAGTTCAATACAAAAAGGATACAGCACATGATGTGATATACAAAACAAACAAACAAACTAATGTGATATGGACTGTTGCTGTATGTTTTTGTAGGTTGTCTGGCTGTATGGTGACAGAGGAAGGCTGTTGTTATATGTCTTTAGCTCTGACTTCAAACCCCTCATGCTTGAGAGAGATGGATCTAAGCTATAATCACCCTGGAGATTCAGGAGTCAAGTTGATCTACGAAAAACTGGAGGATCCAAACTGCTCACTGAACAAATTCAAGTATGTCAAGCAGGAAGAGGTTTTAGGTTTTGTTTAAAATTTTCAGTCTCTCTGGGTAAATCTATAGGAGTCTAGGAGTTTTTAGAGGATGCAACAAAATTTAGAATTAAAAGAGCACTAGTCTGAGGAGTAAAGTCTTAACTAAGCTGCCCAGACAAAAATGAACAACAAAACTGAATTTTAACTCACCCCCTAACTGGCCACAAAACCAGAGCAAGCAGTGAAAACAAAATAAAAATAGCCTCCTTCCTACAGGTTCCATAAAAGGTAGAAACAAAAATATTCAAAATGACAACTTATGTTGCAAACTGTCACGTTACGCTGCCGGAAGGAACACGGAGTCGAGAATAATCAAGAGAGTCTTTAATAATCCAACACAGGGGTAAATCCAACATGGAAGACACACATATTGACTTGTAGACCCAACAAAACTGAACTGAAAGGACAAGGCTTATAAAGACAGGATAATTGGGGAAACACAGGTGCATAGAATAAATTAACGTGGACTTGGAACACATGGGGAAGAAAACTAGACACACCTGGGAACTAATCAAACCAAACACGGGAGACAGAAACTGGGTCACAGGGGCAAAAACACAAAGAGTCCAGGGGTGTGACATTACTCCCCCCTCCTGGTAGGTGTGTCCTTGCACCATAGAAACAACAGAGGGGAGGGAGAATGGGTGGGAACTTGGGAGGAGGTTCCGGTGGAGAAGGTACTCCTGGGAGGGGGCCAGCAGACAGGGACCACAGAGGAAGGAGCCAGGGAGGAGATGGAGGGAGGAGCCAGGGAGGAGACAGGAGGGATCTGGAGCAGGAGGAGTCCAGCAGGACCCAGGCCACAGCCATAACAACGGCCCAAGGTGGAGCCGACGGTGGGAGGAGCCATGGAGGAGGAATGGCCACTGACTCCAGGGGGCAGACCCACAGCAACGGAGCAGGTGGAGGAGGAGCCCGAGATGGAGAGACGAAGAGCCAGGGTGACGGGGAGGATCCGGAGGTCACCTGCTAGGAGCAGGCACTGGAATGAGCTCAGGGTCTGGACCCAACGCTGTAGCGAGCTCTGGGGGCTGGAGCCGATGCTGTAGCGAGCTCTGGGGCTGGAGGCGACGCTGGGCTTAACTGGGGATCAGGAGCCCATTCTGGGCCTAACTGGGGATTAGGAGCCCATTCTGGGCCTAACTGGGGATTAGGAGCCCATCCTGGGCCTAACTGGGGATCATACACTGGAGAATTGGAAGCCCCCTCAGGGCTGGACGAGGAAACCAAGGACGAAGGAGGGCTGGACAGGACCAGCAGAGACATAAGTGAGGGCAGTTCAACTTACAGTACCGATCCACAGTCTATAAGATCCTCCTCCTCATTTTGACCCATTTGGCACTCCATATTTTGCTCACCCTCAGCCATGATGCAGGGGCGGAGCTCCACTCCGAACTCATACTGTCCACGGCTTGCTCCTTCATGGTGGGCACTGTCGCCGGCTCTCGCACCTGGTCTGACGGTTGCGCTCTGGCTCTCCTTCATTGGTGGGCTCTGGCTTATGCTCCCTACTGTGGGGAGATGGTAGACTGTGCTCCTGCTCTCTAGCTCATCACTGCAACACGCGAGATCCTCCACAGGGCAGATGGTAAGTGGCGACCCGTTTCTCGCCAGAGTCTACTCCACGAAGGTGATGAAATCCTCTCGAGGACCATCTTCGGATGACGGCGCTCTGCACGCCGTGTTGAGGCTGGCGTTATAGAACGCACAGAGCGCATCGTCCGGGTAGGTGGTGATGTTAGCGAGCAGTAGGAACAGTCTAGTCTCGTATGGTCCTTGAGAGAACGTCCTTTCTGCTCCAGCAGGAGGAGAAGGAAATCGGGACGAAGGAGGGGATCCATAAAACAACTGGATCCCCTCCTGACACATACTGACTTGTAGACCCAAAAAAACTGAACTAGGACAAGGCTTATAAAGACAGGGTAATTGGGGAAACACAGGTGCATAGAATAACTTAATTAACGGGGACTTGGAACACATGGGGAAGAAAACTAGACACACCTGGGAACTAATCAAACCAAACAAGGGAGACAGAAACTGGGTCACAGGGGCAAAAACACACATAAAGAGTCCAGGGGTGTGACACAAACATTAACAACTTGTAAATGAAGGAACAAAAAAGCCCTAACTTAAAAGTGGACATCAGATGCCCATTTAGGTATGATACCAAGTTGGTATGATTTTTTTAGTACTACATACTACATCCATACATACATACATGAAATCATACTTTGGTTAAAATTCCTCAATGGTTGTGTAAAACAACACCCTTTTTACCTTGTCAAAAACATCTCTGTACACAGCGAGACGTGTTTCTTTAAATGATAATGAGTTACTGCTCACCCCGATCCACTCTTCCATTTTTTTGTGTGTGTGTGTGTATTCGGTGGTGTTACCATCAAAAACTAATCTACTGCCTCCTCAGTGGCTCTGATGTCAAGAGAAAATTTAGACTCGTGTTCTCTTTTACATCAAACTACAAAACACCTGCATCGCTTCCGAAGTTTCTGTGTTGCTCGATCTGTGTGATTGACTGAATGTGTGCATGTGAGCTGCAGTAAAGACATTAGTTTAGAACATTTTTGCAATGATCACCTACCATCAAAATAAAAATAATTTTATTAATGTATTAGAATGAGAACATTACAATATAAATATATTAGAATAGGTACATTATTATGAATGGGCTTAAAAACAAAATGCAAACAATCAAAATATTGTACCTGGTCAAGATGCCCAATGTTAATGTGAAACCTACACCATTACTGATATTGTCATAAAGTTCTGAAGGCCCTTCATAATGCAGAGATCAACTGTCTGCACCACCTACAGTCAGCAATGGTCCTACAGTATGCAGGTTCATATCAAACATATATCTTAATAAATACTGCATAGTTAAAATACAGTTCATACACATACCAACAAACAAACACCACATTTACTCTACCAACGAACAACCACCCTGAGTACCTTGTAGAGTAACTGCATAGCAACATGCACAGGAAACACCCTCAGCAACCATGTTGTGTACCTTAGCAACTGTATAGCAACACCCTAGAAACCACCCTGAACATGTTATCAACCGCAAAACAACCAAATCACGTACCTTAGCAACTCCCTAGCAACCACCCGGAGCACCTTTTATAGTAACTGCATAGCAACAGCAGTTTGTTCACTGACTGAATGTGACTCTGTGTGTGTTTTCTAGTGTGGATCATGGAGGAGAACCCAGGATTACAACAGGACTAAAGAAATGTACGTCTAAACACACACACACACTCTCTCTCTCTCTCTCTCTGTCTCTCCCTCACACACACACACACACACACACACACACACGCTCACACACACACTCACTCAATCACACACACACTGCATTTTGGGGGTCACCTGTCAGAATTGCTACATAGTGGGTACCACCCTTTCCTATGATCCTACAGACCTAAAAAAAAAAAGTAATGTGACAAAAACTAAAAAGCCTGTTTGCCTCGCTTCAGATTACAAATATTTCACTACAAAAGTTATAAACCTGACACAGTGGTTACTTGTGGGTCATTTCAGGTATTGTGTATGTCTGGGGTCCGCCAAACACACACCCAGTATATAGTCATTGTGGGGAATTAACTCACACCCATTTTATAATTTTTGTAAAGTTATTACAAAGTAGTAAACTGACTTCAACACATTTTTTAAAGCAGTTTGAAAAAGACAATCTACTTTGAATAGAATAGGAGCTCCAAATAAAATGCTCCATTATTTATAGATTCAGTAGATGTTTTATTTAATACAAAGTCACATTGCTTGTAAAAAGCATTTATAAAAACATTTGATAAACATATCATCTGTAATCTAAACCATTTCTCAAAACGCATTACATTAGTAGGTCAGCAAGTCAACAAATAACTATAAAACTTTCATGCCTGTGTTCAAAGGAAACACTAGTTTGAGTTTAAAAGAACAATTCATAAACCCTTCATGACATAAACATTGTATTCTAAACAATTTCTTAAAACTTAGTTTCAATAAGTACAACAAACAACTTCAGCATAACTATTAAATGTCTGCATAAACATTTAGTTAAAGCTGCAGTCCGTAATTTTTTGGTTAAAAATTATCCAAAATCAATATTTGAGCAAGTACATAACCAGCCAGTGTTCAAAACTATTGCCTTACTTTAGCCCGATTCACAATATTTAGCTTATAATAATGTGTTCTAATTTGAGTGGTACGGCTAGGTATTCGTTGGAAAGTTGAGCATGGAACTGCGTCATTACGTCACGCCTGTAAACATAAAGAAGTTGTACCGGCTATTAGGCTATCGCATGTGAGGATCCTTTATATTGGATCATTTATATATCCTTTTCTCACAGCATTATTTGCTCAAATGCAAAATTTAAGTCAATGCCACCTTGGTTGCTGTTGAAGGATTATAAGATATAAATTGCTAATTTTTGTGAAGTAACACTCAAAAACAGACACAACAACATAAAAATAAAAAAAAAGACAAAACCTCTCTCCCCCACATAGATTTTACAGACCCCTAAAATGTGTGCTCAGTTTGGTGGGGAGTAATTGAGAATGAATGCGGCAAAGTCACGTGACAGCAGGAGGCAATGCCTCCATCGCAGATTGATTAGACCAAAATCTGGTTAGTGTAGGCTACATCAACGCATCAATGTTGCTCAGAAATTAGCAGTGAGAGATGTGAGACTCTGCTGGATATACATTTTTACAAAGTGATCGTGAACATATAGTGGAATAAAATTCTAAATAAAACATACATTAAAGAAATAAAATATAAATCATTGTCTCTGTTCTCATTTCTCATCACTTCACATAAATACGGAGAAACTATAACCTTAAGTAACCATCATTTTGCATATTTTTGTATAAATGAAATACAGAAAAAGAAGAACTCAGACCTAAAATGGCGCAGTTACTCAGTTCAGCACGTGCGAGCATATAGCACCTGTTAACGCTAACACTCAATTTGGCTAATATATGTTTACACAGAATATGACAAATGCGAATATAGAACATACCTGGGGCAAACATGACCAAAAGCTGGTTAGTGTAGGCTACATCAACGCATCAACGTTGCTCAGAAATCTTAAATGAAATCAACAGAGATTCGGAGTTCACAAGCAGGTTAGCACATACACACACTCATCACATTTTATCATCCCAAATAACACCTTTGACTCGACTGACAGAACCAGGAACTGACAGGCAAATGAAGTAAACTTGTGTGTAGTATTAAAGTCCAACCTTGCACTTGAAAAGAATCTAAACTCGGTTTATGACACAGCGCCTATTGATGCGACTTATCAGCAGCGAGAGATGTGAGACTCTGCTGGTAATGACGTAACACCGCCCACAATAATCACACACACTAATGCGAGTGACTCAACAGCCAGCCAATGTTGAGTTTCCCCCAATTAATGCATGAATTTAACAGCATTATTTAAACTCCATTACAATTATATTACCCTTAATGAAATGGTGGTTTACTTTTCATCGGAGCATTAAAAGTGGGTTGCCTATTTTAGTGAGCTAGGCTACATACATGGATCTACATGTAAAATGTCAATATTCTCACATATTAGGCCTATATTTGTCACAAGTACATTTTTTTATTTATATTTTAAAATTCCTTTAATAAAACAGCATGCATTTTTGACATGAACATACTTTGTTATTCATTACCTGTCCTTTATTTTGTCAGATAACTACTTGGGGAAAAGATATCTGTTTGTACACTGATTAAGAAATTGTGGCATGTTTCATGAATTATTTTTTTTTTTTTTTAGTAAAACATGTGGCACTGTATAATTTCGCTCCTATTATTTAGGTGTAACAAGAACAAGAAACAAATAAATTGAACCTGGCCACAATTTAGCTAAATCATTGAAACTGAAAAGAATGGACGGATTAATAAACGCCCCTCACATTAAAATCAAGTTCTCATAATCAACAAAGTGCACAAAATGTAAAGAGCCATTAATTGGACAACTATGATTTTAAAGGGTGCCACCTTACTTGTTTTTTTATAATATTTATATATTTATATATAAAAAACCAAAAAGAAAAAAAATTGCAGCTTACATTTAAAATGCAGGAGTGCTAGAGTTCAGATTTATGAGTTGACGCAAACATTTATCTTATTTTCAGTTTACATATATTTTAGGATTTCCTATTGTGCCTTGTTTGTTTTGTATTTTGTAGTACCTGTAAAATTAATCACTTCTTTAGAAGGGGTACTGTAAACCGTGAATTATTCTAAATGTATAGCATGATAATTCACGTTGAAGGAGGACTACGCTGGTAAAACAAGTTAAGTGAAATCAGAAGGGAACAGAAAGTTGGGGAAGAGTAGAAAGAGGATGAAGAATTGAGGAATGGGATGATAGTCCAGGTTGATCAGGGGCATCTAAATTGATGGCTCAGCAAGACTCAGGGTAGAGTACCGTCTCTAGCATGCTCTTAGGCCGACAATTAGGACCCCGATACAACCCCTGAAAGAAAGATAATGTGGGATAAGGCTGAAGCACAAATGGATGAGGAAGGGAGGGAAGGGTGGGTTCAAGAGAACGAGACTAGCAGTACGGTATAAGGTGACCCAATATATATGGAGGTTTCAGGAAGTCAGGTGATTGTTTGGTGCGTGTCCCTGCTCCTGAACATCTGTTAACCAATTAACTCTATTTATTTGTACAATAATATTCAACTTAACCTGCTTTGTATCTTTATTATATAATGCAACAAGAGATTTGTCACTTTCAGAATTTATGAGAGTCATGCACATCGTTTAATCTTGATCCAAGAACAGCTAATGAGCTTAGCAATTGGGCGGCATCGGCCATTAAGGTGTTTTAAAAGCATGAAATAGCCTTCAAATTACAGGTTATAACTGCATCTGTCTCGGTTGTAGGCTTGTGAAGATTTATTTTTAATGCGGATCCCATACTGTAACCTAAAAGAAATGTGCTCTATTACTATTCATATTCAAGTGTTTGTGCGAAAATTATTAATGCACATGCATGACAGGGAGGCACCCTCTCGATCACTTGATTTTTTTCCTGATAACAAAATAACTTAAAATTGGGGTGTCTCACATACATGAGAAATATATCTACAGAAAGCTTGAAATGTTTACTTTTAAAAGAACCAATTCAAAACGAAAGCAAATACTCCTTGATTATGTAATCTGTGAAGGTTGCATTTCTCTCTAAAGGTGTGTCCATAAGGAGAGAGTCAGCACCATGAATGTCATCTTGCAGCCAACAAGAAAACATTAGTTTATTAATAAATAATTAATAGCTACAATAATTAATAAATAATTAATTAATAGCTACAAATAATTAATAAATAAAAAAAGTCTCTTTTTTCACAATTATTAGGTTACTTCTGCATGTGCTTTGTGGCAAACTTAAAGCGTGTGCTTGAGCATGGAATATATTAAGGCTCATTATGGACTAGACTGTGTTAATTTAATATAAATGTGTGATTAGTTGAATATTAACTTAAATGAACGACTACTAGTAACTAGAAAAATCTTACATGGGGGGCAGCCCTAATAAATTCCTTCTAGACATCTCTGTCAAAGTTTTTAAAGCATTTTATATGCGTTTGCATAAATTCTGCTTTCAGAACAGTCTATAACGGAGAGATGACACATCCTTAACATTGCTTTGTCTTCTGAAACACAAAAAATAAAATTTAAATAAAACTGATAGGTGTCACGGAGTCACAGCCTACACCCTCTCCACATGCCACGCCTACTCGTTCACAATCACCAGAATTCTGAGCACCTGTCCATCATCACCAGGCTCTCATATAAGGACTATCACTTCCCCTCACTCCTCGTCTGATCTAGCATTGACCCACATGTACTTACCTGAACCCTCGCTACCATTGTTGTTCCCCTGGATACCCGTTGTTCCTTACTCGTCAGTTCCTCTGTGCCGCCTTCCGACTCTGTCATCTACTTCCATCACAACCAGATCTAAGTTCCAACCTTCTTCGTGTCAAGACTATTCCTGTTGCTTCACTGTGTCTGAAACCTCTGTCACAATAAATACTGG
>NC_056575.1:27828289-27828604 GCF_018340385.1 Cyprinus carpio | reverse complement strand
GTCCACCTCTGTGGAGAGCCCGGCGACTAATGTGATAGTGGAAATCCCACCAGCGTACCGGGCATTCCAGGATGTATTCAGTAAGCGGTTGGCTACACGTTTACCACCTCATCGGCCATGGGACTGTGCCTGGAGCGACCCTCCCAAAGGGTCGGATCTACCCACTGTCCATCCCGGAACAGAAGGCCATGGAGGAGTACATTCAGGAGGCCCTGCGTCAGGGATTCATTCTTTTTGCCGCTTCGAGTTTCTTCTTCATGGCCAAAAAGGATGGAGGCTTGAGGCCGTGCATAGACTACCGTTACCTGAACTTTC
>NC_056575.1:27827235-27828216 GCF_018340385.1 Cyprinus carpio | reverse complement strand
GCACAAAATTCACTCCGTCAACCCACCACTGGGCTCACCCCGTTTCAATGTGTCCTGGGCTATGAGCCACCCCTGNATTAGAAGAGGCGATGAATGGAAGACTGCCTTCATAACCCCGTCAGGACACTACGAATACCGGATTATGCCGTATGGCCAGNCACTGGTTCCAGCAAAGCGAGAGGGTCTGGGACTCGGCTCACGTGCACCTCCAACAGGCAGTCAGGAGACACAAGGAACAAGCCGACGCCCGAAGTGGTCCCACTCCGCAATACCAACCTGGCCAGAAGGTTTCGCCATCCACTCGGGATATCCGTCTCCGGCTGCCTTGCCGTAAGCTGAGTCCCCGGTACATTGCAACAGGCCTTCCTATCGGCTCCGGTCCTGGTTCACCCCAATCCAGATCTGCCCTTCATAATGGAGGTTGACGCCTCAGCAACCGGGATCGGAGCGGTCCTCTCTCAACGGCAGGGTGACCCCCCACGGCTCCATCTATGTGCCTTCTATTCAAAAAAGTTATCCCCGGCGGAGCAGAATTACGACGTGGGAAACCGGGAGCTCCTAGCCATAAAATCAGCTCTCGAGGAATGGAGACACTGGCTGGAGGGAGCCAAGCAACCTTTCCAAGTCATTACAGATCATTGCAATCTTGAGTATCTCAGAGAAGCCAAACGCTTGAATCATCGCCAGGCCCGATGGGCTCTCTTCTTCACCTGATTAAATTTCCAGGTCACCTATAGATCAGGTGACAAGAACTGTAGAGCGGATGCCCTTTATCGCCTTTACCAAGCCGATCCTGAAACATCCGTTCCTGAACCCATTCTCCCTCCAGCCGTGCTTGTTAACCCGATTCAGTGGACCATCAACCAACTAATTACTAATGAGAATCTACAAAACCCAGCTCCGCCGGGAGGTCCAGAGGGGCGTCTCTACGTTCCCCCAACCCATCGCCAGCCCCTCTTGGACATAACTCATACATCCCTG
>NC_056575.1:27816640-27821640 GCF_018340385.1 Cyprinus carpio | reverse complement strand
CATTTCTGTCGCATTTGAGAAACATCAAACGGCAAACAAAACGAAAGCGAAACTAAACCACGCTGTGCAGCTGAAACATAGCGTGGTTTAGTTTCGCTTTCGTTTCATTTGCCATTTGATGTCTCTAAAATGCAACAGACCGTTTCTCAGTTTGGACCGCAACACAAACAAACATGAACATGAAACTGCACTTGTTAATGCAAAACAATAGTAATTTTATTATGAAAATTTTATGAGTATTTTATTTTGAATACCCCCCCAGCGCTACCAAATCTGCTCCTGGCGCCACCATCTGTAGAACTTAGTGGAGCTGGTGCCACTGCTCTCAAATGTTGGTCTGGAGCCCTGTATTTAGGGCCCGAGCACCGATGGTGTGAGGACCCTCTTGGAATTGCTCTGTTTATTATTATTCTTCTTCTTCTCCGAAATGAATCGCATTTTTGAGGGCCTAAACATGCTCCAAAACTCACAAAACTTTGCACATGCATCAGAACTGGCGAAAACTTACATCTGATATAGGTTTCAGAAGTGGGTGTGGCAAAATGGCTCGATAGCGCCACCTGTTAAATTTAAACGGAGTACGCCTCGAACTGCGTTTCACGTACATGCATGAAAATCAGTACACACGTGTAACACACCATTACCTACAAAAAAAGTATCTTGGGACAAAATCCAAAACCCAACAGGAAGTACGTTATTTTGAATTTCCTGTACGATTTTTTTGCAGTTTTTGCCATTTCCATGCCTCGTATTTTGACGAACTCCTCCTACAGTTTTAATCGGATCATCTTCAAATTTGGTGAGGGTCATCATTGTGACGTTAAATTGCAAAGATTTTGAGTTTTCGTCAAGGGGCGTGTCCCTGGCGGCCTGACAAAATTTGATGTTTTGCCATGAAACAGGAAGTTGCGGCAAGCAATGTCCAATCTGCCCCAAACTTCACACGTTTGACAAGAGTCATGTCCTGAACACATCAACATGCCCAAATTCAGTTATAGTCATAGCGCCACCTGCTGGTAACAGGAAGTTAACACTGTTATGGACTCCTAGGAACATATTAAAAGGTGTAAACAAGTGTAAAATATGCTGTCAACATGCTTACTATGTGTTAAAGGATGCTAGATTCCTGGTCTCAACAGATCTTAAGGCCAATATTTCAGTTATAATCATACCGCCACCTGCTGGCGACAGGAAATTACTTGTTTTAAACTAACTTAAACATGCAATATCCGGTCTGCCCAAAGTTTATGTGTTTGATATGGGTCCTGGCCTGAACTCTTCTTTAGGCCAATATTTATCTATAGTCTTAGCGCCACCTGCTGTCAACAGGAAATTACTTCTTTTACACTAACTTAAACCTGCAATGTCTGATCTGCCCCAAACTTTGCATGTTTGGAAAGAGTCCAGGCCTGAAGACATTTACATGCCGATATTCAGTTATAATCATAGCGCCAACAGTTGGCAGCAGGAAATCTGGCACAAATATTTACCTTTTTATAAGCATATGGCCCAACATTCGCTGTTCTCCTATGGCCACTGGGTGGTGGTGAGCCTGGGTGCGAGGGCCCTTTCATCGCTGCTTGCAGCTTTAATTTTACATTTGTATTGCCAAAACAGCTGCAGCGTTGCCGCATACAATTAAAACTGTGCAAAACTGAAAATAGTACAAAGCAGCACATTAAGAACAAGTTTTATCTCTTTGGCAGACGCGTGTCTCTTTCACCAGTTTCTTTGTCTCTCTCTCAGAGGCGCCTCATGTCTCCTGAGAAAAAACAAAACCATATTATATTGTATGTAATACTCTGTATGCTGTTGCAAAAATTGCATTTGTCCTAAAAGAGACACTTTGCCTAAACATGCTCTGCAAGTTTGAAATGCTTATCAGATATTCTCCATATGAAAGAGCAAGAGATTCACACCTTTATTATAAACCCTCACAATGAAGCTATACAGAACTAACCCCAAACTCCAAACCCCTCCACCTGGACTGAATTCAGTCACACTGGTTGCTTAGTGTAAAATGGACACGCTCTATCTAAAAGAAAAAACTGCAGAACACACATCTGTATTAATCATTGTATATATTATTTTATCATTATATATATATAAAAAAAACACACAATCAGGATTTCTGAAATCACTTCTACCACTGGACCATGGATTTGGACCATAACTTGATAAACCAAGCTTCCCTTTTCCATTATGTTTGCGCAAGACAGATGCGCTCATCATTCATCTCACTTCACAATAATAAAAATAATCATCAAGCAGATAATTATTGTGTTTATTATAGTGTTCTAATGCTGATCTTATAGACCTAATTTAATATATATGTATGTGTGTGAACACACATATATAGGGAACTCACATACTGGTAAAAAAAAATTATAGCTTGAATGCACTGTAAGTCGCTTCGGATAAAAGGTGTATTAAATAAATTAAACTCACATGTATATACAGGTGCATCTCAATAAATTAGAATGTTGTGGAAAAGTTCATTTATTTCAGTAATTCAACTCAAATTGTGAAACTCGTGTATTAAATAAATTCAGTGCACACAGACACAAGAAGTAGTTTAAGTCTTTGGTTCTTTTAATTGTGATGATTTTGGCTCACATTTAACAAAAACCCACCAATTCACTATCTCAACAAATTAGAATATGTTGACATGCCAATCAGCTAATCAACTCAAAACACCTGCAAAGGTTTCCTGAGCCTTCAAAATGGTCTCTTAGTTCGGTTCACTAGGCTACACAATCATGGGGAAAACTGCTGATCTGACAGTTGTCCAGAAGACAATCATTGACACCCTTCACAAGGAGGGAAAGCCACAAACATTCATAGCCAAAGAAGCTGGCTGTTCACAGAGTGCTGTATCCAAGCATGTTAACAAAGTTAAGTGGAAGGAAAAAGTGTGGAAGAAAAAGATGCACAACCAACCAAGAGAACCGCATTGTCAAACAAAATCGATTCAAGAATTTGAATGAACTTCACAAGGAATGGACTGAGGCTGGGGTCAAGGCATCAAGAGCCACCACACACAGACGTGTCAAGGAATTTGGCTACAGTTGTCATATTCCTCTTGTTAAGCCTCTCCTGAACCACAGACAACATCAGAGGCGTCTTACCGTGGCTAAGGAGAAGAAGAACTGGACTGTTGCCCAGTGGTCCAAAGTCCTCTTTTCAGATGAAAAGTCACTGCACCCGTTTACCAAGAAATTTTGGAGCACTTCATGCTTCCTTCTGCTGACCAGATTTTTGAAGATGCTGATTTCATTTTACAGAAGGATTTGGCACCTCCCCACACTGCCAAAAGCATCAAAAGTTGGTTAAATTACCATGGTGTTGGTGTGTTTGACTGACCAGCAAACTCACCAGACCTATTGTCAAGAGGAAAATGAGAAACAAGAGACCAAAAAATGCAGATGAGCTGAAGACCACTGTCAAAGAAACCTGGGCTTCCATACCACCTTGGCAGTGCCACAAACTGATCACCTCCATGCCACACCGAATTGAGGCAGTAATTAAAGCAAAAGGAGCCCCTACCAAGTATTGAGTACATGTACAGTAAATAAACATACTTTCCAGAAGGTCAACAATTCACTAAAAAACATTTTTTTATTGGTCTTATGAAGTATTCTAATTTTTTGAGATAGTGAATTGGTAGGTTTTTGTTAAATGTGAGCCAAAATCATCACAATTAAAAGAACCAAAGACTTATTTTTATTCTTAATATAATACACGAGTTTCATAATTTGAGTTGAATTACTGAAATAAATGAACTTTTCCACGACATTCTAATTTATTGAGATGCACCTGTATATTAGTTTTTTTTTTTTTTTTTTATGAACTGGACTTCCAGTGAGCAAGCTGCTTTTTGATGCTGCCTAATGATGAATAGCCTATAAAATAAATTTTTGCTGTAATAATAATTAATTATTTATCTCTGTTCTCTCTGCAATATCTGATGTAATCAGCCTGGTTTCAGCCAGTTCAAAGCGCGATAATATTAAAGTTTTACTCTCATTATTAGTCCTTCATGGATTCAGTCTTATATGTATTATATGTAGCTTATTGTGAATATAAACCATCAGTTTCGGACACCACGAAGCTAAACTGCACCTGCTTTTAGAGCTTTTCTCTATTTTACAGAAGCACAACGTTTTGTTGATATTCATGTGAGTTACACAAAAATAAGGGTAAACCATTTACAGTTCCGAAATTAAATATTAGTCTTATCTGTATGAGCAAAAATGACAGCGTACTTCAACAACTACGTTGTTTCCACTGTTATGAAGAACAGAATGAAGGGATCGCACTGGGCTGAGTTTCCCAAAAGCTTCGTAAGCCTAAGAAGTTCGTAAAAACGATCGTACGAATGATCTTAATATTACGGTCTGTTTCCCAAAAGCATCGTAACTTAAGTAGCACTTGAAAATCATCATAGATCTACGAGTGCTCTGGAGTAATCGTAAAGCCCTAAGTGCATCATAAGAAGACTGATTTATGCATTGACCTGCAGGACAATCAGCAGATTACACCTTTAACTTGATTCAAGTGCAATGTGATTATAATGTAAGGATTTGATTGTGCTTTATTGTACACTTCATGACTTGTTTTCTTTTTTCTTTTTTTAATTTATAAATTAAATAATTAAAAGGGGCAGAACAAAATAGAAATATGTCTTAAATGACTGAAAAAAAAACGAATAAACGAAGTAATGTAGGAAATGCTTCAAAGACTGGGGGGAAAATCTGTCAATGACTTGCTGAAGTGCACGAAAACCAGCTATGTATTGGACCCGGAAATAACGTCTATCTCTCTCTATACTGTATATAAAGTACATTATATATTATTATGCATAGTATAATATTATACACTATAATATAATACAATATAATATAATATAATATTGTATTGTATTATAGTTATTATATCCAAGTTGTCTGTCTGGAACGCAGCATTAGGTTAACATTTCAATAAACGATCTTGTACTACAA
>NC_056575.1:27816222-27816290 GCF_018340385.1 Cyprinus carpio | reverse complement strand
GATTCAGACTGACACACAGCGCGTCTGAACCGAACTGGTTCTTTTGGTGATTGATTCTGAACTAATTT
>NC_056575.1:27812076-27814576 GCF_018340385.1 Cyprinus carpio | reverse complement strand
ACACACACACAGCTGTAGTGATTGTCGTTAATAGTGTCTATGTTCTTGTGTTCAGATGGCTGTTTTCTCACACTGGATCCAAACACAGCACACACTCGTCTCAGTCTGACGGAGGAGAACAGAGAGGTGACACGTGTGATAAAGAAACAGCCATATCCTGATCATCCAGACAGATTTGATTATTATCCTCAGGTGTTGTGTAGAGAGAGTGTGTGTGGACGCTGTTACTGGGAGATTGAGTGGAGAGGTGATGTGTTTATTTCAGTGTCATATAAGAGCATCAGCAGGAAGAGAGACAGTGTTGAGTGTGTGTTTGGATATAATGATCAGTCCTGGAGTTTGGAGGGCTCTCGCTCCAGATACTCATTCACACACAATAAGATAAAGACTGATCTCCCTGTGAAGCCCATCAGCAGGAGAATAGATGATGATGTCAGTAGAATAGGAGTGTATGTGGATCACAGTGCAGGAACTCTGTCCTCACAGCGCTTCCAGACACAATGAACCCTCATCCACACAAAGTCCAGACCACATTCATACTCAGCCGCTTCTATCCTGGGTTTGGGTTTAATTATTATGAATCATCAGTGAAACTGTGTTGATGAATCAGAGACTGACGAGAGATTCTACCCATAATGCTTTGAGCTGCATGATAAATCAGTGAGTGAGATGTTACAGAGTCTCTTCATGACATTGATACTGCATCTGAACTTCTGTCACTGAAATAACACTCAGAATAAATGTGTCAGAAATCCTCATAAAGACAGTAAGATCAGTGTGTGTTTGTGTGTGTTCATTTGTATTATTACTATCAAAATGTCCTTTCAATTGAAAATTTCTTCATGAATCAGGTTTGTGAAAAGTACCTAATTCATTTTTCTCTATTGTTTTTGTGCATAAATAATAAAACACGATGATATTGAACTTGAGATCAGATCTGAATTGATGTTTGTATCCTTAAAGATACGATCGATTCCTCACAAGACTGACATGAGCTTCAGGAGAGTTTCTGACATTATAAAATAAAACATTAAAGTCAGCATGAAACGGAAGTAGCAATTGTCTTTTTTTCTCTGCTGTGATGTCTATCCGAGTGAAATGGCATTTGAAATGAGAGGGTGGGACTTGATTTCTTCCTTCGGAAATTGATTGGACCATTGGAAGTTGGTGCGTTGCTAACAAAATGGAGACAGATCTGAATGCCAGTTTGAGAGTGAATTTGTGAGAAGTTTTCTCTCAATGGGTTCCGCAGGGGACACCCTAGCATGAAAGAAATGAGAAGATGGCGACAGGACAATCAACTGCACCAAAAGCACCTTAACTTTCGTCGCGTGTGAGAGACTGTCTGAATGACTAAGTGCTTCCTCCATCAGGTTGTCATATTCATAAAAAAAAAAGTTTGCCATTTCCTAGTAATGTGGTAGTATCCTAATATCCTTTCAACTTTTAAGGGTAGTGTACTCCCCCATGGCTTGTGTCAGCACTGGTCAATGCATTGAGTTCTATAAAGTGAAGCATCAGTGACCGGAAGAGAAGATGATTCGTTTTGAGGGGGAGGGGAGGTCAACGTTTTTGATTAAAGATTATGAGGGCACATGAATTAAAAAAAAAGGATAAAGTGCACAGATAAATTATTTCTAATAAACACTGCAGTAATCCATTAAAAATTAAGAATTTTAAATTTTGATTATGGGATCTCTTTCAAGTGGTGATTTTATTTACTTATTTTTTTTTACTTACTGTTTTTTATTTACTGAAATATGTAAAAATGTGTTCAGATATGTATAATCTGATTTGATAATAAAAGCACCCACAATATGTTTTTTTAATTATTTGAATTATAACAAATCAATAAAGAAATGTTATGATTACAATAATACTATTTAAGCATTAAAAAAAAAGTTATTAATAATAAAAAATTATAATTATTAATAATAATTACAATAATAAATATTAATGGATTTTATTATTTTATTTTATACCAGTTAAAAAAAATTTATTGCAATAATTATATTGCACTTAAAAATAAAGTCTGCCTTTAGATGTGAGAAAAATAATCATATGTGCCAATTAGGGCTCTCTGGGGTGTGGCGCCCCTCCTTCTGGAGGTGGGCATTGCAACTTTGCAACTTACAAAGAATGGTCTGGGTTCTTTTGTGTTCTGATGTTCTTTTCGGTTCCAAATGACATGTATCAGTCCCCACTTTAGGCTGGAATCTTTTGATGATAGATTTATGTACGGGAAATATTTTAATGTGCCTTTCTGTAGGTTTTGATTGTTAAAATTTGTGTCTAACCTAATCACCAACATTATTATTTATAATTGGTATTATTTTTATTTCTATTATTGCTACTGTAGTCCCTTTATCTATTTATTTATTATTTTGAATATGTTTATGCATGTATCTTATCATTTATGCGCTATCTTTTTTGCTTTGGAGGTGTTTTTGTAGTTTATTTGAAGCCAAACCAATACTTTGAAGATCTTCTGTTAAGGTAT
>NC_056575.1:27811227-27811924 GCF_018340385.1 Cyprinus carpio | reverse complement strand
ATAAAAAATAAAAACTTAATATTTTATATTGATGATAATAACAACAGTAATGATAATAATAATAATAATAATATAATTAAAATACTAAGTTTATTTTACAGCAAGTAATAATAATATAATTAAAATACTAACTTTATTTTACAGCAATTGTACAATTTTTAATGGATATGTTAACATTTAAATAACAATAAAACAAAGTTATTATTATTATTGATAAATAGTAAATGTATTTTTTTTTAAATATAACAATTACAATTAATGTCAGGAATGCGAAGAGAGAGAACTCAAACGCAGAGGATTCGTGCAACAGTTTATTAGGTACAACAGAAAATCCAAAAATAATCCAACGTGTGGTGACACACACACACAAACTGAAACCTGGGGTAACAACTCCAGAGCCGTCCGTACCGACACCTGCGGACACAGGCTGTGGAGACCACCTCTGGTGCAATGCCCAACGGGACGTGGAAAACGAGACAGAGGATCTCGGGCACACGGCCAGTGAAAGACTCCTCGTCTAGATGTCCTGAGCACAACAGCGGAAAAAGGTGAGGAAACAGACACATAGCACAATAACAATGACAACAGGAAATCTACTGACAACAAGGGACAGACACAGCAGAGAATAAAAGGGAGAACGGGAATGAGCAACAGGTGAGGACAATCAGCTCGTGATCTGCACACACCAGCGCTGAAG
>NC_056575.1:27806711-27811061 GCF_018340385.1 Cyprinus carpio | reverse complement strand
ATATTATTAAAAATGTCTCATGAGACACTGCGTGGAAGCGCTTTGGGAACACCCTCAGTGTGACCACGCTCTGAATCATGCGTAATCAGTCCAATGGAAAGGTGAGGCGTCATAGGTGGGTGACGTCAACCATGAAGCTTAAAAGCATGTGCGATGGAGCGGGCATCAGCATCTAGGAATGTAACAAGCGCTGTCAGGGATGCTGGAAGTATGGCACCGAGACGCAGCTCGTAACCTGAGACGTTCCTCTTCAGGAACTTGAGCTGCGTCAAAGCGCTTTGGGAATGAAATGCCCATGCCGCCAGAGATGCAAATCCCTGCCTAGTGTGGAAGAGCACAACTAAGGTGAGAGAAAGGGGAGCCAGAAGTGGCTAAAGTAGGCGGGGCCCGCCGTCTCGAAGGCCAACTTCTGGAGGAGTGAGCCTTGACCCCAAAAAAAGAGGGGAGTTCAGAGGACTTGAGGCTATGGAATGGCCACCACTTAGCATAAGCTTCTCTGGCTGGAGTCCTCGGCCTCAGCACACCGCAGAGGAAATGTGTAAGAAGAAGGGTCTTCCTTCTGAATGGCCACTGAGAGAGGCATGGTAGGTGGCAATGGCCGCCACGAAGACCTCTAGGGTGGATTGGATCAACCCTGCAGACAGACAACCTCGGTTGAGAGACCGGAAGCTATGAGTTGTGCTTTCTCAGAGGTCACACCTACAGCTTCCACTGCTCCGTGCAGGTGCACGCCCTCCGCCTGTGAGAGGAGATCTCTCCTGACAGGAACCTCCCATGGAGCGCCGTCAAACCCAGTATGGCCCAGAACCATACTCGGCCGGCCAGGACGGGGCTACTAGAAGAAGATGGACTCTGTCCCTGCACACTCTCTCCAGAACTCCCGGGAGCACAGCGATCGGAGGAAAAGCATACAAATGAAGCCTTGGCCATGTCTGTACCATGGCATTCAGCCCCAGTGGAGCTGGACGAGACAGAGAGAACCAGAGGGGACAGTGCGATGTCTCTCGAGTCGCAAACAGGTCCACCTGAGCCTGGCCAAAAATTCTCCATATCTGCTTCACCACCTCGGGGTGAAGCCTCCATTCCCCTGGCCTCGGCCCCTGCCTCTACAGGATGTCTGCTCCCATAATGAGATGCCCAGGAATGAGAACTGCTCTCAGCGAGAGGAGTTTGCCCTGGGACCTCACAAAGATCAGATATGCTAGTTTGTACAAATGGCGTGAGCGCAGACCCTCTTGGTGGTTGATATAAGAGACCACCGCTGTGTTGTTGGTGCGCACCAACACATGGTGACCTCTTAAGTCTGGGAGAAAGTGTTTCAGTGCACAAAACACAGCCAGCATCTCCAGATAATTGATATGCCATGTCAGATAACGACCACTGCACAGACAATGGGCAGTGTGGCCACTCATGACCGCACCCCAACCGGTGAGGGACGCGTCCTTTGCTGGTGAACGCGGCGACAAGGAGCTCCTTGCACCAGGCCCTGAGACAAGAACCAAGGTCTCCTCCACATGTCTAAAGCACATAGGATCTCCACGTGACCTTGAGCATGCGAAGCGGGAGAACCCCTTGGTCTTGAGCCACCACTGTAGGGATCACTGTAGGGAAGTGTTATCACGTTGGACGCAGCTGCCATCAGACCCAGCAGTCTCTGGAACTGCTTGACAGAGAGTTACCAGCCTTCTCTTACTCTTGCGACTACGGTGAGGATCGACTCGATCCGAGCAGGAGACATATATGCCTGCATCATGGTCGAATCCCACACCACGTCCAGATCTGTACTGGAGAAAGTGAACTTTTCTTCACATTAAGTCTTAACCCCAGCTCTTTCCTGTGAGTTAGAATGATATCTCGATGTCGAACCACCATCTGCTCTGATTGAGCTAATATCAACCAATCATTGATCTAGTTGAGTCGTGGGGCGAAAGTGTGGGGTTAGAGTGCAAGGCCAAAGGAAGAACCGGCATTGGTAGGCTTTTGTCCCCAGAAGCAAACCTCAGGAACTTCCTATGATGAGGAAGGATGGAGATATGTGGATCTTTTAGATCAATCATGACACACCAGTCCTCGGACTTGGGCTGTGTGTATGAGCATGCTGAATTTCAGTCCCCTGACTGAGCGGTTCAGAAGACGTAGATCTAAAATAGGACGCAACCCTTAATACTTTCTCTGAACTGTGAAGTACCAGCAGTAGGACCCGGACTCTGCTATGCGAGGAGGAACCACCTCAATGGTCTCTGTCCTCAAAGAGTGTCTACTACTGTTCCATTACCAGAGCCTGCTCAGAGCCAACCAGGGTGGGAAAGTCCCATTGAATTGAGACGGAGGAGAACCAAACTGGATTCTGTGACCTTTCACTACAGTGTACAGGACCCACTGAGACACGTTTGGCAGTAGTTTTCACACTGCCAAATAGTCTACTAAGGAAATCAGTCTCCCGAGACTGACCTCTGGTGTAACCAGAACAACTAGCTCGGTGCCCTGAAGCGGCGGACCAGCAGGGGATGGCCATATAAGCTGCTCTAGAGACCTCCGTGGAGGTCACAAGCCTCTTAGCACCGCTATGTTTCCGGGTGGTAACTGAGAGAAGTGCTCGCCGGAGACCGCTGGGCCCTGGAACACAGGCAGAGTTGGCAGACTGATCTCCTGAGGAGAGATGGGCACGGTGTAATGCGGTGTACACCGCTCTTCCCCAGAGGGGCCTGCACTCTGAGGTCCAGAGCCACAGCATCAGGACTCACTTAGCTAAAGTCTCCTATTAAAAATGACAACCCTCAGACCCACGTCGTCTGCTAGCAAGACTAGACTAGAGCCTGATCGGGGCAGGTCACAATGAAGCACACTGGCAGGGGCTCCCACACTGCCATGAGACCTCCTCACGGGTACAGATGCCTCCAGTGCGCCTAGAACAGCTAGCTTGGTGCCCTGAAGTGGCGGACCAGCAGGGGATGGCCATACTAGATGCTCAAGAGACCAGAGTTGGCAGACTGATCTCCTGAGGGCACTGAGGAGAGATGGGCAATGTACACTGCTCTTCCCTAAAGGGAGCCGGCCCTCAAAAAGTCCTAGGCCTTAGGGGTCAGGACATTTACGATGAATACTATCCAGTGAGAATGAGGTCCGCAGCCACCTTCCCCTAGAAGCCTTCAGTCTGGAATCGCCACTCTGACTCTGTGGAGTACGAGAAGTGACAACCCCAGATCGAGGGTCTGGAACAAGGTAGGTTGGGACTGCTCCCGCCCAGCAGCCCCTGCTGGCCGCCTCAACCTCCTCCTCAGAAGAGAGGTAAACGTGCTCTTACTCAAGAAATTTTATCCCATGAGTCCCTGTATATCTAACTTCTCATAGTCAGATAAATATTTCATTTTATTCCTCAGAATTAAATGCAGTCAAACAACCAGATGAGTAAACACAGTCTGGTGTAGTAAGATTCACATCAAAAACTTAAATAATGATATATATGCATTGCCATTGGCAGCGCTTAAGGGAGCTCAGTCACACAAACAATATCAATCTCCTCAGAGAAAGATGGCTGCAACAGCGAGCTGTCATTCAGAGGGGGAAGAAACCGCAGCGTGGCCTCAAGAACAAGCTCTAGATCTGGGGAAAATGGATGGAGATAGGAAGAGCCGCCTCCAGAGCTCTCACGGTATTTTGTCATACAACAATTGGTCTGCGCAGCGCAAACAAAGCCAAAACGTCGATATTTTAGGCAATATAGAAATTTAAATAACTACTTATACAATAAAAATACCACCAAAGCACACCCAAACATAAAAGATTTTTTATCAATACAAAAGCGACACACTATAAGAGCAAAAATAATGAGATGAGGAAAACTGGGTACATGTCCCTACTTTAATCAAGTGGTTATATCTAGAGGGAGATCGATACAATTAGGATGGACTTTATAGTACAAGGGTACATTTGTCTGTTTCAAAGTGAATTTAGAGTGAAAAACAATCTTATCTTGATGTGTTTCTTTGTTACCAAGGTAACCAGAGGCCTGTTCTACACTTTTGAGGTGTTAGTTGCATTTCAGGGGAAAGGTCCATAGACCCTCATAGTCAGTCCTTGGGTTTGATGAGGGGGCATTAAGATATATTAATCGACTGGCCGCTTGAGGCTGGCTGCAAAAGGGAGTCAATCCCATAGACTCCCCATGTTAAAATGCCCTACTTTACAGCAGAAAAACACTCAAACAACCATTTTGGTCTATATAGCTAATTTTGCGCTTTATGACAATGGTGAGGGGGATGTTTTTTTTTGTGAATTTATTTTATAACTCATTCGTTTAAATTATATTAGACCTTAAAGTTCTGCATAATTAAGGGCTTGGCCACTTGG
>NC_056575.1:27795862-27806219 GCF_018340385.1 Cyprinus carpio | reverse complement strand
TTACACGTTACTAATACTTTGTGAAGTCAGAGAAGTATCTACAGATGTTCGTCTGTGCCTTGTTGATGTGATCATGTAAAAAGAACCAACATATCCAACCAATATTTTTTGTTCTTAAACATTTTGTAAAAGTATTACATAAGTGGATTATTTTAATGATTACCAACAACAAAGCTGTTTTAGCCTTATGACAGTTGCCATAGAAACAAATAATTTCCTGTCTGAGAACTTGAAAAATCTTGGGAAAGACTTTTTGGCTTTATTATGGAAATTATACAGGAAGTTTAATTTTGCACATTCCTAGAAGCATTCCAGATGTGGCACTGAGCGAATAGTTGAGCCTATTTTTGCCACACAGTTTACACTGAACACAACAGCTGTATATGCAGTATAAAGTTAAAATAATCAGGCGATTAGATTAAAAAACACAAAAGCATTATAATCATTAAAAATTACCCCACAGGGGACCGGAGAGGGAAATGACAGAGGAGTTGGGGACACTAGGAATTCACGTGGAAGTGTATGAGACACACCGCTGTGCAATGGACACTGAAAAATACTGTTATATATCTTTACTTTTTCTTCATTCTTCTTTCTCTTCTTTTTTTTATATATCCATACTTCTCTTTTTTTCCCTCCTCACCCCCAATCCCTGTTTCGCCTACTCAAGGAATATCAATAAGGTATGTCAAGCACGAACAATATAATTAGATTTATCTCATGGAATGTGCGGGGGGTGGGTGGCCCCACTAAGAGTGACAAGATAATGACCCACTTGCAGCAGCTCAAGGGTGACGTGTTTTTTATTCAGGAGACCCACCTGCGCAACAGGGAGGTGACGCGACTAAAAAGGGGTTGGGTTGACCATGTTTTTCATTCCAGATTTAATGAAAGGGCCAGGGGCACCACCATTATGGTTCGAAAAACGTCATGTTTGAACCAGGTAAAGTGGTATCAGACCTCAACGGTCGCTTTATTATAGTCGCTGGCAAATTACAAAATACACCTGTCATCTTGGCTAGTGTCTACGGTCCTGGAATGACTGCTCATTCATATCCAAATTATTCATGTCGCTACCAAACATTGATAATCATTATATAATTATAGGCGGGGATTTTAATCTGGTTCAAGATCCCATACTAGACAGATCGTCAAATAAACCGCAATCTTCAAGCAAATCAGCCAAAACTCTACATGACTTCGCCAAACGACTGGGCCTCTCCGACCCATGGAGGCACACTTCTCCCATGATCTCTTTTCTCATGTGCACCGCACTTACACACGCATAGATTTCTTCTTTCTAGATGATAGACTGCTCTCCATGATTAAAGCCAGTGACTACCACAGTATCGCAATATCGGACCACACCCCAACTTCACTTGACTGCCCATTCAGGCAGTGGAGGTTTAACTCTTCTTTATTAGCGGAAGATCCCTACAAGCAATTTATACACTTCCAGATTACTCTTTTTTTGGAACTTAATGACTTAACAGACACAAACAGAGGTGTACTCTGGGAGGCTTCAAAGGCTTATATTCGAGGACAGCTTATCTCCTTTGTGTCTAATATCCACCCAAAACTTCTTGTCCAGCTCTTGTTCTCTCCAGGATGGACTATTGCAAGCATATCCTGAGCGGGCCCTTCCGCATGGACTATCAAAGACTCTACAACTGATCCAGAATATGCAGCGGCTATTACGGCTATGAAACAGTGGGGCCATGCTCAGGCTATGGTTCACTCTTTCTTCCATATGCCTCCTGTCATGGTCTAATCCAGGTAAGATCCCTGCATAGAGTTCACTACACAAATGCAAAATTGTCTAAAACATATACCCTAATGTCAAGGACTGCAGGACCTATGCCTGCTTATGAATAAGCTGTACAACATTAACCAATTACGACCAAGAGTTCTGATAAACATGTAAACATAATTAGATGTGTCTGCCTGCTGTTGTTTTTGAAACATGAACACATTACAAAAACTACATTTTGAAAACATTACAGAGATAAGAAGCGAAGCAGACAATGTGAAATGCACCATACTGCACATGCCTTGCTCATGTCGCACTCACACATCAGTCCCAGAGATTAAACAAAAAAAAATTCTACGTATTGATTCAGGTCTTAGTAAATGTTATAGTAAAAAAAGAGTTCAAAGCATTAAAAAAATATTGTATTATTCCCATTCCATTAATAACATAAATTAACCAAAAAAAACACTTTTCACAGCCTCTCCCATTCATTACCTTGGGAAGTGCAACATAGTTTCTCAAAGAGAGCAATAGAAACCAAGAGTAGTTGGGACATAGTGAAAATGCGACATCAATAATCCATGCATAAAGAACATGTTGATATAGCTTTGTTTTTTCTTTAGATTTTGACTGCATGAGTCTAGTGTTGAAACTACAAATTTTAACTAAAATACCTTCATCACTCTAAAACTTATAACTATAAAAATGACATAAAAATTGGTTTATGATGCACATTATAAAATCTGAAATACTTCAAATCTGCCTTCATGACTTTAAGCAGAAATTGAGAAAAACCTTTCTCCATTCCCTATTATTTCCTGTAACTTCTCCACTATACACTCTACAATAAAGGCAAAAAGGCTTAGTAAAAACATCCAAATCTATTATACCACTGTCTAGAGTGAATTGTTTTCTGTGTTATTCCTTACCTGAGATTTTTCAATTTGACACAGAGATATTGAGGCTCTAGGATAAAGCCTGAATCCAGCATATAGTGGTTCAGTGAATGTGGTGTTGAATGTGTATAAGTGTGTGAGTGTGTGTGTGTTAGAGATGCTGTAGAAGGACAGAGTGCCAGCTGGCCAATCCAGATACACTCCTACTCTTTTAGACGGAGATGGGACAGGTAACATCAGTGTTCTTATTATCATGCCAGGCAGTACAAACATTACCTCTGTTAATCCAGAATAGGACACCAGGAATGTTCATTGAGACCAAACAGACAATCAATCCCTTCTTTTCTACTGACTTTTTTGGATGTAAACTGCTACATGACCATGGCCATTGAATTCAGTCTCCCAGTTTAACAGCGTCCAGTCAGACTTTCTTTACACATAACCTGCTCATAGTGCTCAAACCTCTCTGGATGATCAGGATATGATTGCTCGTCGTTCACATGTGTCACTGTTCTGTTTTCAGACATTAAGAGGCTAGTGTGTGCTGTGTTTGGATCCAGTGTGAGATCACAAAAATCTGAACACAAAAAGACATTAAAACTTCAGTGAAAAAATACTGAGTGTAACGAATGAAAGAAAACTGAAAAAAGACCTACATTTTTGTAGTCCTGGTGTGATTCTGAAGACTTCATTATGGTCCACACTGAAAATACAAACAGTATTGGAACAGTAACTTGTCTCAGTTTAATATAAATTCTCATAAATTAGCAATTTTAAGATCAAGGAAGTGATTCTCCAAAACCTTTTAAGTTCATACAGGGGCTATACCAAACTTTAATTCAAAATAGAGTCACTCTCGGCATCACATTGGTGATGACCGACGAATTGGGGATCCCCACCAACACGCCACAGGTGCTGCCCCCTTCCAGTGCCCTGTGTACGCCTCCTGATCCTTCCTATAAGGCCAGACGATAGGACCGGGCTCTACACAGAGAAGGTCGACTATAGTTGTTTCTCGCTTAACAGTAAGACTTGAATAACACTGGGAAAGCGTGCGCTTCCATTTGGAAGAGGACAGTGCGGAGTTGACTCCTCCCAGAGGGGGTTAAGTGACATTTACTCATGTGAAGTAACCCCCGTAGGGCCCTACTGCACATGGAAGTCTCTGATAAGGTTTTATGGCTGCATCATTTCGAGCCAGCAGAATGTGGTCTGCCAGGGGAACACGGCCCTAGTAATTATACCGTGGGAATACATATAAGGGGGTCACTCATATTGGCACTAGCCAAACACAAGATTTCGGGAATTTCATTGGCTGAAAGGCCTGGCACCAGATGCTCTGCCCACGTCTGGCCGCCGGAGTGCTGGAGGACTCCACAGGGTCTGCCCGGTCAGGGGACTCTCTGGAGAACTAGGCATCCAGATTGCCGCAAGCCGACTCTGAACTGGGCCTCTCAGTGCATCTACCTGTTTGAGGTGAGTACACAGGAGGAAACCGGTTCGACACGCAGGCTATAGAACCTAGTGAACGTGGACATGTAGCTGGCCCGGGGTCTTAATGTTGCACTGGAATCAGCTGGCCCAAAGTCAAGGCATGATTCGTTAAGTGAAAACGCCTGCAGGTCCCCCACCATCTTGATCGAGGCCAATGAAGTCAGGAGCAGGGTTTTCATAGAAAGAAACTTCACTTGACTGACTGCAAAGGCTCGAAGGGGGCAGCTTGTAGGACTTTTAGCACCAATGTCAAAATCCCAAGAGGGCAAGGAGGAAGGCCCTAGGAGGATTTAACCTCCTGGCCCACCCAAGAACCTGACAACCAGATTGTGCTTCCCCACCAACCTCCAGATTGTGCTACCCCACCAACCTCCCCTCTATTGGGTCGTGATGTGCAGAAATAGAAACAACGTGAATCTTAAGAGTGGAGAGGACAGCCTATGCGCCAACCCTTGCTGCAGGAAGCAAAGCACGGTTCTGACCAGAACATATCCGGGGGTCCTCCTCGTAGGAGGAATACCATTTGACAAACAGTTTCCACTTCAGCACATAGACCCTACTCATGGACAGAGCACGTGCTGAAGCAATAGTGAGAGCTACCTCCTGGGGTAGGTCACTTAGAACTTCCGCGTCCTGTCCAGGGACCACACATGGAGTTTCCACAGGTCTGGACGTGGGTGCCAGAGGCTGCACCGTCTCTGAGAAAGCAGATCCTTCCTCAGAGGAATCAGCCAGGGTGGGGCTGTTGCGAGGAGCATGAGTTCCGAGAAACAGGTCCTGTTGGGCCAATATGGAGCCACTAACAAGACCTGCTCCTTGTCCTCCCTGATCTAACACAGTGTCTGTGCGAGCAGGCTCACTGGGGGAAATGCATATGTGTGTGCCAGTGCGTCCATGCCGAGCGTTGTCTCAGTTAGGGAGTGGAACCACTGGCAGTGGGTGGTTTCTGAAGATGCAAACAGGTCTACCTGAGCAACTCCGAACCGTCTCGAGAGCAGCTGAACCACCTGGGGGTGGAGTCTCCACTCTCCTCGAAGTGCTGCTCGAGACAGCTCGTCGGCTGCCCGATTGGACACTCCCGGGATGTGGATGGCACGAAAGGACCTCAGATGCTTCTGACTCCACAGGAGGAGGTGGCAGGCAAATTGCGACCAGCAATGGTAGCGTAAACCGCCTTGCTGGTTGATATATGCAACAGTCACAGTGTTATCAGTGCGGACCAGAACGTCCCTGCCCTGAAGACGCCCTCTGAGGCGGCTCAGGGCAAGGCATATTGCTAGCAACTCAAAGCAGTTGATATTTGGACATGTCCAAACCCCTGACACTGTGTGCCCGTTTGTACATGGTCCCCCAGCCAGTGGCCGAGGCATCCGTGTATACCACAACATGACTGGATACCTGTTTCAGGGACACTCCTGCCCGAAGATATGAGGGATCTGACCACGGGCTGAAGGTTCTGTGGCAGGTCAGTGTAATCAGAAACCCGGTGAGTAGTACCGCGTCGCCACACCCCACCTCGGGACTCGGCCATGGCAGTTCAGCACCGACTGAGCACGTTCCTGGGTGAGGCGTGCTGTCTGGATGACCGAATCCAACTCCATGCCGAGAAAAGAGATCCTCTGCGTTGGCACAAGTTTGCTCTTTTCCCGACTGGCTAAGTTGTGTCTGAGCACCAGGTCCCTGTGTGCGCACAACTGATCGCGAGCCCGTGCGAGTATGAGCCAGTCATTGAGATAGTTGTGAATGCGCATCCACAGTTCTCTCAAAGAAACAAGGGCTGCTCCACAATTTTGGTAAAAATGCAAGGCGACAGGGGACAGCCCGAAGGGCAGGACCTTGTACTGATATGCCTGACCCTTTGAACGGTGGACCCTTGGGGGTGGATGCTCTCGAAAATGCATTTCTGTGTCAACATTTTGAATGGCAAATTGTGTAGCACACATTTCAAAACTTGCAGATCCAAGATCAGTCATAACCCCACCGCTTTTTTTTGGGCACAATGAAGTAAGGGCTGTAAAACCCCCACTACATATCGGCTGGAGGGACCGACTCTATCGCATTCTTCGCTAGCAGGACTTGATTTCCACACGCAAGACAGGCGCATCAACAGCCTTGACTGAAGTGAACTGGATGCCCCTGAACGGTGGGGCAGCGTGGTGAAACACAGGATTCAGCCCGAGGCCTGTGACGGCAGAGGGCGGGGTCTGGGTGTGAAGTGTAACACTCACCTGATTCTCCCGTCTGATAAAACTGCTCGTCTATTGAATTATTGGGTACCGCTGGCTGCTAGGCCACTGGCGGAACAAAAAAACAAGGATTCTCCACCCGGCCCTCCTCCGGGGGATGGAGTGGTGTGGTCACCATCTCCCGATGAGCAGTCTCCTCCATCTCTAGGTCGCTCGTCTCAGGTCCTCTTTTGCCACCAAGTTTGATGGGGGCCTGGACGGGCTGGGTGTCCTGCCTGCGACCGCCTCCACAATGCGCCTGGTGGAAGGCTGCTGCTGCATGGGAGTGGGAAGAGCTGCAGAGGGGCACCCATGGTGATGAGTAGGCTGAGGAGCTGCAGCCGTGACCGAATCAGCAGGTTTCCTCCAGTGCAGGATGTGTTTAATCGCCTCTGTCTGCTTCTGTGCCACCGAGAACTACTGGGCGAAGCTCTTAACAGCGTTGCCGAAAAGGCCAGTCTGAGACATGGGAGCATTCAGGAACTGTACCTTACTGTACCTGTTCCTTCATGTCAACCAGACACAGCCAGAGATGGCATTCCTAGACCACTAACGTGGACATCACACCGACTCAGAGACTGTGCAGTCACCTTTGTCACTTGAAGCACGAGGTCCGTCGCAGCACACGCAGTTCATGTAGAACTGCCCAGTCATGACCACCCTCGTGCAGGTCTTTCAGGGTGTTGGCCTGATGGCCTTGCAGTAACACCATGGCGAGGAGGGCAGAAGTTGCCTCCCCACAAGCTCTTTATGCACTGCCAGTTAAGCCTGACGAATACTAACAGGCCTGTAAGGGGAGACACGGGTCACCCCACATATTTGGTGTATTATGCATGGACTACTGTTATGACACTTCGTTTCTGAGACAAACAACATATGTGTAAAAAACAAAACAAGCAATAACAAACAATTATACCATGCCAAATTTCAGCCTAACATACCTGAGTTTTTCCAATGTGCAGTTTGGATCACTGAGTCTTTCAGTAAGCAGTTTCACTCCTGATTCTCCTGGGCAATTGTAGCTCAAATCCAGCTCTTTCAGGTGTGAAGTTGACCTCAGAGCTGAAGCCAGATAACAACAGCCAACCTGTGTCACCATACAGCCAGATAATCTACAAAGAGAAAGTAGATTGAAATAATTGAGCACCTGCACTGTATTTTAAGTCTTTAAATAATGAAAATACCTTTTCAAACACATTTGAGCACAAGATTTTAAAAGTTTATACATTTTAGAATTAATGCTGATATTATATCACTCTAAGCCATGTTTTTTTTTTCAGATAAGCCCAACTGTTATATTAAACATTGAAGAAATTATAATATTTGAACTGCAAACAATCAAAACATTAACATTCTTTTACCTAAAGAGAAACTAATCATTCAAGATACAACAACTCAGAGCTATGTCCAAAAATCAAATGCAAATCCAAATCATTTATTATCTTGTAGTTCTACTCTTACGCACCGCAGTATCTCCAGTTTACAGTTTGTACTCTTCAGTGCATCCGAGAGCATCTTCACTCCTGTGTCTTGCAGGTCATTGTTACTCAGGTCCAGATCTCTGAGTGAAGAGTTTAATGACTGTAGAGCTGAGACCACAATTTCACAGCTGTGACGAGTGAGATTGCAGTCAGCAAGACTAAAAGAAACACAAATACACAGTTCAGTTAATTTTGAGGTGTTCCAACCCTGTTTTTTTTTCTGTTGCTTTGGAACTGACTTACTTGCTAGTTATCTTGCAACTATAAGCATCCATATACCCAGTGCTTAAAGTCTAGGAATGTAGTGGCATTTTGTCTTCCTTACAATAAAAACTTTGTCCAGTGTATTGCCTGAAAATGAACACATTTTACTTAATTGGAAAGATAGAACAGATCTTTCAATAAACCAGTGGCGGTACATTTGGAACATTTTGTGTCCTTTTATGTAGTTTACTTTTGTAGTTTATATCCTGTCAACTTATGCTGATTACTTGTATCTAAATTTTTAGCTTTTTTTATTTCTTCTCAATGTGTATGTGTGTAGCTCTTTGAATGCTATCATTTAAGCTTCTTCTCTAACCTTATGGTAATTTTATATAAATTTGTTTAGTTTAAGTCATCTCGTTTTGGTTTTGCTATTTTAGTTGTGCTTTCACTGCCAGTTTCTATCCCGGTCACCATTATCAGTTGTGTGTGTAACCTGTCTGCGTGATTTTGGAGTTATTATAAAAATTGGGTAGTTAAAACTTGATCCTTCTGTCCTTCGTCTTCCTGCCTACTACACACCGTGATATGACCGGATCCCCCTACACAGATGAACGGTCTCCAAGTTCATCAACATGGCTCAGAAGAGCCACAACATTTTGGAGTTTACAAGAGAGTTATTATGGCTTGCCATCGCCAGCTCCCCTCAACAATAAGACCCTTAAGACCTTATTCCAGATCAGGGTCACCTTTAACAACCACATCGACCTCCCAGACACCACCGGACTAAACTGGAGGGAAAACGTCCATCCGGTGTCTGGAGAGCGTCGTGCCCCAGTTCGGAAAACACCCACACCCAGAGCTGAAATCACCACTTATGACTGTGGAATGCTTGTGAAGGCCCCCCGCAGCTGGAGAGCTATCAACCACCACAACACGTCAGCCAGTACCTGAGAAAAAGAGGACAGAGCTGACCCTCGCCCTGGAAGAGGAGCTCCAATGTGAGTCTGACCGGGGTGTGAGACATCAGCAGAAAGGGAGTCATGACTATGGAAATTGAGAACTGGCTGATAGACTTCGATGTGGACTTGTCAACTCCCACACTATCCCACCTGGTATCTGAAACTACTTTATTGTTTAAAGAGAACTTTAAGGACTGTGAATCTTCAGTTCATTGATCTATGTGGATTATAATCTTTTTGTCTGTTCGGAGGTACCATTGCTTATGGACTGGGATTTACTATGTTCTTTAACCCTTTGGGGTTGACAAACGCGGATACTCATTTTGAGGCATCTTCTCCTGATAACACAGAAAAGAAATTAAATTACACTTTCAGTTTTGATCGTACAGATTAGAGCAATACATCAATCGAATCTGTAAAGGGTCTACTTTTATTTTTATACACACATAATAACAAAATTTTGTGCATATATAAAATAAAGAAAACAAACAGGGTGCGCTGTCTGCCGCCTTGGTCTGCGGTGATCTTCATTTAGAAACGCATCATTAAAATTAACTGTAACTCAGTGAATACTCAACACTGCGCTATTGATATTATAATGGTCCACGTAAAGTGTGTTGCATGTAAACGCCCCCATAACAGCAAACAAAGCAGCAAGTTTTTTAAATTTTACTTTTTACTTTGCGCTGAGAGGAATAAGACAGAATTCACAGCAGAAAAGAATCGCTGTGACAAATAAGACAGAATTCACCTCAAGAAGCTTTGGATTACCTTTGGATTAATGATGCAGCGTCTTGATCCAGCAGAGATCATAAACATGAGTAAGTATTTTTTTATTAACCTACTTGTATTAGTTTTCACATAACGTGTACACATTTTACTAGTTAGACTTTTTCCAAACTATAATTCCTGACTAAATGTATAATCAAGTGAAACATTAACATAGACAGCAATACAGCGTAACAGTAATATGAGTTATAATGTTGCTGGCTTAATGTCAGTATGAATGATTAGACAAAAAACATTTATTGTGATAGTCTATTCTCTGTTCACGAATATAGCCATTTATGTTTATAGTATATATATAGTTATATATATATATATATATATAATATATATATTTGTATAGGCCCACATACAAAGCATACTTGTGTTTATGAATGTAACTAAGCTTCTGTTCATGAATATCTGCTCTGGTGTAAATATTTTGAATGTGTTATATCCGGTCATTGGTGTTTGCAATCGTTTGAGGTATAAATGTATCAAGTAAGCTGTAAACATCACTGATAATCTGTGTGCTATGTGGTAATTGTGTTCTTTTTTTCCCCCTATAAATTACTACTAG
>NC_056575.1:27795692-27795855 GCF_018340385.1 Cyprinus carpio | reverse complement strand
TAATTTAAGTTCTTTTCGGGGTTATCAGGAGAAAATACGCGTTAATCGACTTCAGAGGGTTAACTCCAAGTGTAACAATATAGACTATACCATTCAAAAGCTTGGAGTCATTATATATATAGAAATTAAAACTTTTTATAAAAAAAACAATAATGATAAAGAT
>NC_056575.1:27773138-27794036 GCF_018340385.1 Cyprinus carpio | reverse complement strand
TATCGACCGAAATTAAGAAATATATCGTGATATAAATTTTGGCCATATCGTCCAGCCCTAATAAAGACATTTATCATGATACAAACTAAGCTGTTCTTTCAATTCATCAAAACAAAATATAATAATAATAATAATAATAATAATATTAATAATAAATGTTTTTTTGAGTTGCAAATCAGAATATTAGAAGGATTTCTGAGGATCGTGTGACCGGATTAATGATGCTAAAAATTCAGCTTTGAAAATCAGCTTTGATTGTTCCTAATAAACTGTTTAAATCAAGTTATTTTGTGAGATAATTAAATATATTCTAAATAAACTACAAAACATATATACATTTATTTTGTCCTCACATTCTTTCTTGTAACTCTTCCCTCCCTTCTCTTCTCCAGGCCCCCGAAAACCCCCCTAAACCTAGAGGTTAAGGGTGTGCACACTTCTGTAACCACATTATTTTAGTTTTTTATTTTTTACTTCCCCCCTTCCCTAAAATATTTCAGTTTGTTTTTTTTGTAATTGAGTTGTACAGGTTATATTTCCTTAAGGTGGAAAAAGTTCTGAAATCCCGCTTTTATGTGTAGTCTATGTTTTCTCTGGCAGTAATTAAAGAAGGAGCCCCTAGCCCCAAGTTATTGCATACTTGTACGTACATGAACATACTGTTCCCGAAGGCCAACAATTCACAAATGTTTTTTTATTGGTCTTATGAAGTATTCCATTTTTGGAGATAGTGATTGGTGTATTTTTTGTTGAACTGTGAGCCCAAATCATCACAATAAAATAACAAAAGACTTAAACTACTTCAGTCTGTGTGGCATTTGAATTTATTTTAAGGGGTCTGAATGGAAACCAAATTTTCCTTGATCTTTTGGAATATAGAGTCTTTGTACCAGTAAAATGTCCTGCAGTTTCATAGCTTAAGACTCCTTTATCAAGCTCTAAATACAGCTCGTTCTTGATCCATGGTAAGAATGACGGCACTGTGTGAAGAGGTTCCAACCATTTGCATATGACAGCGGGCGTCCAGTCGACAAGACAAACTACGCTCATTTCGTATCGTTGTCCGCGCCACGATAGGAACTGTCGTTTTACCAATCATAACAGCGTGCATTAACACTGACTCTTAAGGGAAACACCCAAATACGACTGTTTGAATCAAAGGATGAGAACAGGGGTGGGAAATGTCATAATTCACGACATTTAAAAAAAAAAACTGAGTATACTATAATTGCCCCTAGGGCACCATAAATAATAAAATAAAAAAAAACCCTGTCTGACACCTTTAATTATACAAGTTTCAACAATCTGAGTTGAAATTAACTGAAATATGACTTTTTCACGACTTTCTAATGTTTGGATGCACCTGTGTGTGTGGTGTATAGATTATATATATATATATATATATATAATGACACAATACTCAATATCATGCAGTCAGTTCCAATTGAGAAGTATTGAGTACTTGTACAGGTGCACCTGAAGATTACATGATAGAAATATGTGTTATAATCCCAAATATTCAGCACCATTTAGCTGCACCATAGAACATTTTATCCTTTGCTATGAGCAGAACACAGCGAGACACAGCAATTGTTACACTCTGATTTTAGTTCAGCAAGAATCCAGGATCATGGCCACCGACCGTTCCATGGTTCTTGCCTCAATATCCAATAGTAAGTCGTGAATTTACAATTGCTTTATGCGTGACTGGGAAACAATAAGAAAAAGGACTAGTATGGTAAGATGGATATATGAAGATGGTACAATTCTTCGCTGCAGTCATTGGGTGGGGATCCTAAATGTTTTGATGATATGTAATGCTGTGCATGATGTATGCTTATCTTTCATGGATGTTGCCAGCGAGACACCTTATCTGATGTCCATCAGATCCCAGTTTCTGTGAGAACTTTAGCCTGGGTGAAAGATGCCTTTTGTTGAGGTGATGTTTCCAGTGAACTTGTATGGTGTTTCCAGTCCCTGGCTTTATTCAGCTGGCATGCATCAGGGGACAGGCACATAGCGTGCTTTTTCTTCCCTTCCCTAACAAAGGACTGCCCTTTTGGTAAGGTATTCTTGGCATTTTTGGGGATGGCGTTAGTTCACTCTCTTGGTCTCTACTGCTGCTGTCAAGCACTTTAGTATTTGATTACCTCCCCTGTGTCAGGCTGGTCTTACAACACATTAGGATATGTCTGAGGTTTGCCAGGGCTGCACACAGGTTTTCTACTCATACTGATCTAACCTATCTGAGCTTGAATGTTTCAGCAAAGAGGAATGAATATGGAAAAACTCCAATGACCTGATGTGCAATGCAATTTTAATTGCAATGCATTTGTATCACATTTCTGGTTTTTGGTTTTTGAAGCATCGCTTGGGTGAAAAGTTTAATTAAATGCTTAATTCCAGTGACAACATAATAAGTACAAGTCAATCCTTTTATTATTAATTGGTATTATTATTTTTTAACAAATAAGATACAACAGGTGAAAATTAATTCAGTTCTGTCTGATGTTGCAGTAAGTAGCACAGGTGCCCCACAAGGGTGTGTAAGTTCCCCATTTCTGTTTACTCTTTATACTAACGACTGCGTCAGTCAGCAGTCAAATCAATTCATTCTGAAATTCTCGGATGATACAATACTGCTGCATCTGTCGACAAGACACTGCAGAATTAATGACTACAAAGCCACTGTAGGAGGGTTTGTAGCCTGGTGTGATGACCACCTTCTGCAGATTAATGTTAAGAAGACATTATAGACCCCAGATTAGTGGGGGATAGAAGCTCTGTTGTGGTTCATGGTCAAGATATTAAACAGGTTGATTCCTACAAATATTTCCACATTGATATTGAACTTAAATGGCACACACATGTCAAGTGTTTGTACAAGAATTCATCAGCGCTTACATTTTTACGAAGATTATGGTTATTCTGCAGAGCAGCAATGTAATGCTAACGCTTTTATAAAGCAACCATAGAGTCCTGCTTAAGAAATTGAATAATCGTATGGTTTTGAACTTAACAGTAAAAATGAGAGCCCACTAAATTATTTGCTGAGAGTGGCAGCTAAAATTATGCAGATACAGACACTCACAGTTTGTTACAAAACATTTCTGAGTTGTGTATATTCCAAAGAGGCCAATAAGATTTTATTGGATCCTTTTGCATGTGTTGCAACCCTGAGTATGTGCTGCTGATGAATTCTGGAAGAAGATGTAGGGTTCCATTATGCAGGGTATAATCGTATAAACACCTCATTTGTTCCACTGTCTGTTAAATTAATTAATGAACAATTGGGACAGTGGACATTTAAAAAGGAAAAGAAGCAAAAATTGCATCAGTTGGTAAGGGAGATAGTGGTGTTGTGTGGTTGTCTCTTTTTAAGCAATATATATTATTTCAATGGTATTGTTTTTTTTGTGATGTGAGGGATTATACAGGAATGGAAGGATAATTTATTTCTGCTGTATGTTTTTTTATGTGTCGATGTTTAGCTGTTCTATATAACTAAAAACAAAAGTTTATCTCAAGGGGAGACAATAAACACTACCTTGACTTGACCTTGATAAAAATAAAGTTACTTACAGAACTTTTCTACAGTTGCTCACAGCTGGTATCGAGTGGAGTCTTCTGCCCTCTCAGTGTGTTGTATTTCTTGAGGTCCAGCTCATCCAGCACCTCCTCTGACATCTGAAGCACGCAGGTGATTGATGAACACTGAGCAGGAGTGAGGTTCTCTGATTTTCTCTGTTTGTCGTTCAGAAAAACCTGAATCTCTTTGTACAGTGTCTGATCTTTCATTTCCAACGAACAGAGAACAAATTGATGGATCTTTCAGTGGGGAGATTTTGTCAGTCTTTATTCTCTCTTTAATGTACTGTGAGGTTTTATTGATGCTCTCTGAACTGTTCTCTGTGTGTGTGTGAGTAGATCCTTTAAGAGTTTTCTGATTGGACTCCAGTGAGATACCCAGCAGGAAACTCTGCAGGGTGCAGATCCAGGTGTCCATTCCTACTCTCACTCTCAAGGGCTTCTTTATTTACTATTTCCCTAAGGAGATTATGTACTTGATCTAAATACTGCAATGTGTTGTCATTTTTTTGATATAATAGTAAAAATACATAGAAAGCAGCCAGAAACTCCTGAGCGGCTCAGATAGATGAAGCAGTAGACTTTACTCTGATTAATCACAGATTCCTCCTTAAAGATCTCAGTGCAAATCCCAGAATACACACTGAGGCGCGTCAGTGAGGTCTATGCAGCTTCCTCAGTCAGGTCCTCCTCATAGAACATCATCACATTACCCCCTTCATCAGCTGTTTGAAAGCAACTTCAGCAAGTTTCACAATCACTTCTCTGTTGGACTGCAGGAGTTTCTCTGGATCTCTCTCGTGGCACATGATGTGGAGGCTTCTTGCTCTTCTGATGTGTGAGATGATTCTGTTTGCTTGATGCTCTTCACTGATTCTCTTCCTGAAATATTCCTCCTTCTGAGGCTCATTGAATCCCTGTATTTCAGTCAGACGGTTGATGTATTTGGAGGGGATCTGATTGGCTGCTGCTGGTCTGGAGGTGATCCAGATGCGAGCAGAGGGAAGCAGCTCTCCTTTTATGAGCTTTGACATCAACACAGCTACTGATGAAGTGTCTGTCACATCACAAACTTTCTGAGCATCTGAAAGCATCAGTGTGATTCTGCTTTCATCCAGACCATCAAAGATGAACAAAACTTTACACTTCTCATAAATCTGTGAGTCCAGATCTTGAAGTTCAGGATGAAAGTCCAGCAGAAGTCTGTGAAGACTGTACTGGTGATCTTGGATCAAGTTCAGCTCTCGAAATGGAAGCACAAACATGAAATCTACATCCTGATTGGCTTTTCCCTCTGCCCAGTCCAGAATGAACTTCTGCACAGAGACGGTTTTTCCGATTCCAGCGATACCTTTAGTAAGAACAGTCTTGATCTGCTCTTTCTCCTCATATCCTGGTTTAGGTGAAGCTTTAAAGATGTCATTGCAGTAGATTGGAGTGTCTTGTGAGTGTTGTGTTCTGGCTGTTTTCTCCATCTGTAAAACCTCATGTTCTTCATTCATTGCTTCTCTTTCTCCCTCTATGATGTAGAGCTGTGTGTAAATGCTGTTCAGGAGGCTTTCATTCTCCTGGAGTTTCAGCCCCTCAAATAATCTCTCATACTTGTTCCTCGTGCTGGTTTTGAGCTGGTCTTTGACTCTCTGTAGTTCATCATTCACTGGTTGATCATGTTTATTCAGAGACGCTGTAACGCTTGTGTTGTTCAGACAGAAGACAGAGGCGACTTCTCGAGACATGCTTCGCTCTCGATCTGCTCTGCTGAAATATCACAAGAACAGATAAAAAATATCTAAAAATAAAGGATGTGTAAATTAACATCTAAATCAATAAAGATGTCAGTCTTGTCTTTTCAGGAGCACAAATGCCAATAAAACAAGACCCTGCAGATCCTTACAGAATCTTAAATGTCTTAAAGTGGAAGTGAAGCAGTCATTCAAGATTACGTTATTTAGAAAATGATTTTCACTAATTAAAAATATATAACAAACACGGTTAATGTAACCATTTTAAGGAAAAAGGATGTTTTGTTATAGCTTTTGGGGCAAGGATGCCACAATCTTGCAATACCATAGCGTGGGACTCCAGTTATGAGCAAACAATGAACAACCTCAAGTGTGATACAAGTAAGACTTTATTAACTACATAAACACCTTAACTAGTCTAACATACATATACACACACACACACACACACACAATGTACCTGGCTAAAGCACACACACAAGCATTCAGTGGGCATAAGAAAAAGGGTTAAAGCTTAAGCAGTAAAGAGAAGAGAAATAAAAACATGAAGCTATAGTACAATTTGATATTCAGCGGTAGAGCCCTGCACGGGCCTCAAATTTAGGCCCTAGCCCGGCCCGGGCATGAGACGCTCAGGCCCTAGCCGTGTCCGACAGCTCATCAGAATTACCGCCCCAAGCCCGTCTTTTTTCCCCTTCTTCCTAAACAGCTTATACTACTGTTTCAGCTATTAAAATAGTTCAGTTTTGTATGTAATAGCAAAGTGATTATATTTCATTTTGTTTTTTATTAAGTTAATTTAGAAAAACGTTTGGAGCATTTTCTGTGCGTTAAATATAAGTTTTAGTTTTTTTATTAAATGCTGACTAAGCGACCCAGCGGCAGACAGTGATGAACCTATGTTTGATCAATTTAGCCTCTCCAAATCATCGACTTGCTAAAATAAATCTCTAGATATAAAAACAGTTAAAGCAAATAACAATCTTTTCAACGTTAAACCTAAGATACATTTTTTGCTCTAAAGGTAAAGAGTAATCATTAAGTAACTGCAAAAGGAGTCTACTGTTATTTAACAATTCTCTATCCTCAACAAAGCGTTGATAACTTTTTTATAAATAAAGAAAACAAACACAATGCATTTGCTGCTATCTAGATCTTTAACAGGGATTACAAAAAGTGAACCAAAACTCGAATGAAAACATGCCTCGCAGACATATAGTAAATATCTATATAGAAAGATTTAAATGATCACTTAATGAAATTAAACAAATCGAAAACAAAAACTCTTTGGTTACAATCATAATCCGTAAAGATACACTTTTTTCTCTAAAAGTAGCGTCCTAATGAGGAGATGGTGAGTCAAGATTGGCAGCTTCATTCTTTACAACCTCAGACTCTCAGAAAACACTAGTTTATTAGTAAATAATTCAAATATCTCCTTACAATTTCCCCGGACACATTCATGGTAATTACTTTTGCTGGTGCTTTGCGGCAAGCTTAAGCCTAATGCGTGTATTTGAATGCAGAGGTGTTCAGCTGGGCTGACTGACACACACCATACTGCTTGCTGGCAGGACACTAAACACCATCAAGTCACACTTAACAGTCGCGGTAGCACGATCTCGTGTTGCTTCCAGCAGCAAAAGCTATTTTTTTTCAACAGGAGAAGCCTAAAACTCTAAAATATTAAAATAAGGAGAAGCCTAAAACAGATCTGAGGCCCGGCCTGCATCTAAACTATGATACCTTTTTAAAGTCTGAGATAGTTCACGCCTCTCAGGATGGGCTTGTCCAATGAGAAAGGCTGAAATGCCAAGCTGAAGGTTGGAAATACTGGAGAGTTTTATGACACTTTGTCTGAGAGCATGGAAGTTTGCAAATGGAACTCGAGTGGGGGGGTGATGCAAAAATTACTAAAGGTTCACACTAATATGTTGCATAGGTATCAACATATAATATACACTCATTTAGATCATCAGAAGACAAATTCATAGATACTAAAAATGGTAAGATTACATACAAGTAAGATTACATAAACGAGTGGTTCTGTCAAAAGCATGCATAAAACAGTCAAATTCAACAGACAATATACAAGAACAGCAATAATATACATAATGACCTGAAGGATATGCATGTTCATTCAAAGTAGGGCTGCACGATAACAGAAAAAGTGATACTCACGATTATTTTGCTCAAAGTTTTAATCACGATTAATAATCAAGATTATTCTGTTAGTTTATAACTTTTGTTTTTATTGCACTTTACAGCCATATAATTAATCGTGCAGCCCTAATTCAAAGAGAGGTTTTCTTATGAACGTATTAGCGAAGAGTCCCTTTTTATGGGCATTATGTGCCTGTTTTAGAGAGACTTGAGTTAAAGCTTTAGAAGAGATCTCAGCATCACACACTGCTCAGATTTTTCTCCTTAGCTAGAGACTCCGGTGGTCTCACATTTGTCTCTTTTAAAGCCTGTGATGTTTGTTGAACATGTATTTTAATTCACAGTGACCACAGATTAACATGACTATCTGTTTTACTGAATCTTCTTATTCTTTTGTCCGTCTCCCGGCATGTCCAGACAAAAACATTAAAACCCATTACTGGACATAATTACTGATTATAATGACTTATACTGTCTTTTTATGCATTGCGTTGGATAACGTGCCGCGTAAACTTAAAACCATGTCTGCATTTGTGATCAGAGAAATGACAAACAAGAAGCCTACACTACACTCTTTAAAACTTGCATTTGAATCATCAGTTGCAAATTATTTAGTAGTCTACTCTCCCAGGATCAGGAAACAGCCCTCCATAAAATGCGTTGCACACAATTGAACATTTGGGTCGAACTTCTTTTTTCGAATATTCTTTTGTCCAACAGGTTATATCCACAACACATCTCTAGACAGAGAGCGCCATCAACAGGTAAGGAGTAATAACACAATTACCATTCATTACAAAGCTTTGGAAGAGCTCTCAACAACGTCACACACTGTGCTTAGATTTTTTTTCTTTAGCTAGATAATCTGGGGGTCTCATATTTGTCTCCTGTAATGCTTTAGAAGAGATCCCAACAACTTTACAAAGTGTGCATCAAGTCAAGTACTTGAAAGGCACTAAATAAAGGGGGGGGGACATTAATTCAGAGTTACAGGATATATTAGGAGAGAAATTATGCAGAAATAAGGGTAATGTTACTTTTTATAGTGAATTTCTCTGAGACTGTACTGTACATGCCACAGTTTTAAAGGGATAGTTCACCTTCACCAAGTTCATCTTCAAAGTAGTCCATGTGACATCAGAGGGTCCGTTAGAATTTTTTGAAGCATCGAAAATACATTTTGGTCCAAAAATATCAAAAACTACGACTTTATTCAGCATTGACTTCTCTCCCGGGTCTTTTAGGAGCGCGTTCACAACACTGCAGTTTAGTGATATCCGGTTCGCTTTAATTCACAGACCACAGATTAACATGACTATCTGTTTACTGAATTCTTATTCTTTGTCCAACAGGTTATATCCACAACACATCTATATACAGAGTAGAGCGCCATCAAGTAATACAACACAATTACCATACATTACAAAGCTTTAGAAGAGCCTCAACAACGCCACACACTGTGTTCTGATGATTTTTTCTCCTTAGCTAAAGACTCTGGTGGTCTCACATTTGTCTCAGTAATGCTTTTTAGAAGAGATCCCAACAAATTTATAAAGTGTGAATCAAGTCAATTACTTGAAAGGCACTTTAATAAATGGGGAAATCATATTGAATTTATTGGGGCTATATTAAGAGAGAGAGAAATTATGTAGAAATAAGGGTAATGCTACTTTTTATAAGTGAATTTTGAGACTGTACATGCCACAGTTTAAGTCTGGATGTCCTGTACAGAACACATTCACAGGGCTTTTCAGAGATACCAAATGATTGATGTTTCACCATGACCACGCCCCTCTCCTTTTGGTCATCAAATGTCTGAAATTAATTTTAGTGACATTCTTTATGGAAATATGATAATATTTTGTAATATTTAAATCTGACTAATTTTTTAACTGTGTGCCAGCAAATCAACATCTCAGGAAAAAATGGGTGTTAGCGGGGTTTCAAACCAAAAATATGACTTTCTGTTACCAAACAGTTTGTTGATTGCTTACATGTCCTCACATGGGGGACACCAGGACTAAAAAGCATGTTTATTAATGCGATTTTGGAAGACATAACAAATGAATAGGGAAAATAATATTTCAATATTTCTAGAAATATTATATATTATTATGAAAAAATCTTGTCAATTATTATCTCTATTATTACACTTGTTTTTCATTACATGTGCTCTAAAAACCATTCATATGCAATTAGATTTAGTTTAAATAGAATAATGAGAAAACCGTTGTATGTCTTTTACACACATTTGCTGAAGAAAAATGGTTTATCAAATCATTCTGTTATAACATAGTTTCAGAATGACCTTTATACAAATTTGGTCAAAAACAAAAAACCTGACCCTAAAAAATGTATTGGTGATTTAAATAAAAAAAAAAAAAAAACTAGTGTTTTGCCTATTCATGTTCATTCATGTATTTTTTATGTCCCTATGTCCTACCGAGAAACCTATCCATAACTTTCTATGAAATGAACTAATATTTATAATTATATTTTTTGTTTTTAGTTACATTTTTTTAAATGCCCACTAAATAAATGTAATGACATAAAAATATTATACTTTTGTTCACAAAATTTTTTTAAGCCATGTCTTAAACATGTTAAAAGAGACAATGTGAGAGATCCAGAGTCTCTAGCTATGAGAACACTGGGAGAAAGTGCCGTGGTATAACTGCCCAAGCTTTAATGGGGTCATATGGTGGTGCTAAAAATGAACATTATGTTGGTGTATTTGGTGTAATTACATGTGCCTTATGTGGTTTAAGGTTAAAAAACATTATTTTCCGCACATAATAAAACATTATGTGTTCTTCTCTTCTATGGCCCTGGCTTTCTGAAACTCTTTTTACAAAAGCGGAAATGTTTACTCCCCTTACCATACTGAGAAGCCACATCTCCCACACCATCAGCCCACGACAAAAATATTAAAACACATTACAAATGAGGTATTTTAAGGAACTTAGTGTGGGACCATTTTTATTACTAATTTATAATGACTTATACTGTCTTTTTTAAGCGTTGCGTTGGATAAGCGCTACGTACAGAACTTAAAACCATGTCTGCATTTGTGGTCGTAGAAATGAGCAACAACAAGTCATAAAGTACACTCTTAAAAATCCTTCAGCATTGTGAATCATCAGCTGCAAAATTATTTAGTAGCCTACTCTCTCCTGCATCAGGAAATACCAGTCCTCCATAAAATGCATTGCACAGATCTGAAATATTTGGGTCAAACTATTCTGGATCAGTGTTGTGAAATACAATCGTAACCACTAATTTGTAGTTGTGTTCTCTTTTGGAAGTCCAAACAAAAAGTCCTGGTGTCCCCACAAAGTTGATGCATTTCCTAAACACCAGCACAGATCAGCTCTATGCATGACCAGGTGGAGAGTGTCCATCTTTTGGAAGCCAAAGAAGCATTTTTTGCTTCACAACGAAACACAGCGTCTCCACAACAGGGCAGCGGCGGCTACAGCGAGATAAAAAGGTACGCATTTCTTTTCTTTTGCGTGAACATATGGGCGCCGTATGCAAACTTCCCACATAGTGACATAGATATGTGGGGCTGTTAAAGATTCGTTTAGGTAAGCGTGGATTACTCTTACCTTTTAATAAAGAATATCTCTTTGGATTGAGACTTTTAGTCTTTGCAACTTACAGATCTTCTTTATGCACCAGGCTTGTACCTTCAAAGAGCAAAGAAAAATTTAAATCCACATCATTGACCCCTTTAAAAAGACCATTGTGAGATTGTTTTAGATTTTTTGTCTCAGGAACCAGTTTGAGAAGCAGGAGACTCAGCAAAAGTTTTCATTCAGGTCTTAAGGTATACCTCATTTCTGTCTAGGAGAAACCATCTAACCATTTCATCAAAGGCTATACATGCATTGTCATATTTGAAGTTGTGTTTATGTAGACAGTGTTTTATTGCAGTGATTTACAGAGGAAACAACCTATATTTAACATACAGAAAAAATGGGCTGTCAAGACAAAACTTTATACTAAACAAAGAGCACAAAAAAAAAAAAAAAATAACACTGTGGACACTAATTGTTACATTTGTTAAAAAAACAGGTATTGCTCTTAGACTGAACATCTTGCACATGTAAGTCCTTTCTAGTGGGTTTTGGAAAACTGTGGTGTATAATATGCGACATTGACGATAAATGTAAACTTTAAAAACTACTAACCCTTTATTTTGTGCTATGGTAAATGATAGTGTTTAGTATTTACATTATTAGTAAAAGTTTAAACGTTTCGCGTTAAAATAAAACTAAGACAACCTGATATCCAAGACGTGAAGCACTGTCCAATTGTTTCCACAACATGGGTTTGAATCCCAACTAAAGATACTTTTTTGCTCATGTTCAATTCTCACCTGTCCAATTGTTTCCTGTCTGTACTCCTACCGTCCTGACCATTAAAGGTGAAAAACCCCATTGCAATAAAAAAATCAATTGCAACCTCTGAGCAATAAAATATTTTTATAATGGAGTCTTCAAGAGATTACAGCAGTACAGTTAAAGATATCTCCCATGTTTGCTTCACATGTTTTCTCTCTCATTGTCATTTAGATTCCTTTCTTTCAGAACTTTCTCATGTCTCAGTTGTGTCTACTATTATTTCTTTATTATTATTATATTATTATTACTATTATTTAAACATCTGAGACACTGTCGAGACTAAAATGAGAAATACATGAGAATCACAACTAAGTCTCCTGAGGTTAGAAAGAGCAACCACTAAGCAATAAAATAGAGGTGATAGAGATTGCAGCAAGACTAGTAAAGAGATTTCTATTTTTCTTTCCAACACATTTTCTTCTAACTAAGTCTCCTTAGCTTAGGAAAGCAACCACTGGAAGCAATACTTTCCTATTGGTAATAATGGCATTATACGGACGTGACCGTTATGGAATGCTTCAGATTAAATCATATCATACCGGCACACATATTTACTACATTGCTGTGCTGATAACAAGGTCTACTGCTGTGATCTGTTTTTTCTGCTTTCTGTATTAGAATATTTTTTAGAAATTAATTCATTCTAATAGCATTTAAGAAATTGACTCTTAACAAATTTACCTTCCTTTTGCTGTGGGTAAGAACGGCGACTGTAGGGAGAACCAAATCAACAAACTATTTTTAAATTTCATAGTAATTTCCTTGTCAATATTATCTTATTTAAAACCTTTTATGTTGTGTCAATACTGTTGGTCGCTGTCTGTTCTGCATGCATGGCCTTACTAGAGAGTAAGATTTTGTGGTGGTTCAGGCACCACATCTTTCTGCGTGAGACGTTCAAGAGAAGTGCTGCATTAGTCATTCTTTATTTTTGTCTAAATATTTTTCTTTATTACACATAATGTTTTGGTTTTTATTTTCGAATTATTTGCATGTTTAAAATACTGCACTTTGTTATGTAGATGCGAAAATGTGAAACTGCAGTCTCAGTCTATCACTTTGTATATTTCTCAAATATTATATTTTTGCCATATTTTACTTAACCTGTTTTAATATTACTCATTTAATGCATCGAGTCTTAAAACAGTTTTTTTTTTTTTTTTATGACAGCGCAACATTTTTAATGTAAAGCCGATGATGGCTGCAAAATCAGTTTAATCTTGATCAACACACTAATGATCAATGATCAGAGAGGCATCAATCCATGAGATCAGTTGAAAATGTCAAATAGCTTCATTTATAAGTTATATTTGTATTTGGTTCTCAGTCAGTGGTCAAAAGTTTTGGCAGTGACATAAATTTTGTGTTTTCAGAAGTTTGCTGCTTCATATTGTAGATGTTTTTCCGATACCATAGAAACGTGGAAAAATACTGATGAGCAATAAGTTTTAAAGCTTTTATTGGCAAAAAAAGATAATGAGTCAATAGACAGCATGACCCTTGTTCTTCATAACCTCTGCAATTCACTCTGGCCTGCTGGATATTAACTTCTGGGCAAAATCCTGACTGATGGCGATCCATTCTTGCTTTATTAGTTCTCGGAGTTGATCCCAATTTGAGGGCTTCTGCTCGTCCACTCGCCTTTTGAGGAATAACCACAGGTTCTCTATGGGATTGAGATCTGGGGAGTTGCCTGGCCACAGATCCAAAATTTCAATGTAATGATCTTTGAGCCACTTGTTTCTCACTCTTGCTTTGTGACATGGTGCTCCATCAGGCTGGAAAATGCACGGATCATCACCAAATTGCTCATGGATCGTTGGAAGAAGTCCCTCTTGCAGGATGTTTTGATACCATTCTTTATTCGTGGCAGTGTTTTTGGGCAGAATTATGATATAGCCCACTTCCTTGGTGGAAAAGCACACATGGATGGTCTCAGGATGCTTCACTGTTGACACGTCACAGGACTCATGGTAGCGTTCACCTTTTCTTCTCCAAGCAAACTATTTTCCAGATGTCCCAAACAGTCAGAAGGGAGCTTCATCGAGAAATAACTTTCACCAGTCTTCTGCTTTCCAAGCCTTGTACTTCCTGCTAAATTTCAGTCTGTCCTTGATGTTTTTTCTTGGAAAGAAGTGTTTCTTTGCTGCCCTCTGACACCAGGCCATTGTCCAAGGTCTGGCCGCACTGTGTGCAATCTCCTCACACCAGCCGCTGCCATGCCTGAGCAAGCTCCCTGCCTGTCTGGAGCACGATTCTGTAGCTGCATCCTCAGGAGGAGACGTCCTGGTGCTTACTGGACACTCTGGGCGTACGGTCCTGAAGAAGACTTCTTCACTTCGGCTGATTTTCTCCTCCTTGAAGTTCTATGATGATCCGGTTAATGGCTCTTTCCAGGTGCAATATTCTTGTGTATTCAATTTCCTTTGCTTGTGAGTCCATTTTTGATTGCAAAGCAATGATGGCTGGCACGCTGTTTCTTTGGAAGGTTACCATTGCTAACAAAAGAACACAATGATTGGAAGCGCTTCTTCCCACAACTTTTGTAGCATTCAGTCTGCGCTTACAGTCTAATTAGTATGATAGAGATTTCACCTGACTTGTCTTTGTTCACACACACTTTCACATGTGCTGCTGATATGATTTAGTCAATTAATGTAAGCTGCTCATTTTGTGTCAGCAGCAAAACCAGTGAATTTGTTTTTTTGTTTTTTTTGTGAAAAGTTATTTTTTTGCCCAATTAAGCTTTTAAGCAATATTTAAAATGCATCTGGATTCACTCCTACACAATAAGCGATACAATAAACACTTCTGGCCATGACAGTAGATGTAGACTGCATGTGAGATTTATTTTAATGTGGATCCACACTCTTGCCTTAACAGTGCAGGTTTTGCTGTGGGTTCCTGTGTTTGAGATCATTGTTAGAAGTCTGTGGATTTGTGCAGCTTGAGTCTGAAATGGAAAGGAGGCCAGTCAGGTCCTACTCTTCCAACTTCACACTCCATGGATCTACATTTAAAACCAAACAACTTTATACATTTATGGGCACTTTATTTTTGCAATGGGAGTTTAAATTTTGAGAGTTCTTTATATTTCTGATAATTCTGATTCCTGTTGTTCAACACCTACAGTCCAACTGAAGTAAAACAGTTTTTTATTAATTGTTTTTGTTTTTTGTTTTTTTAGAAATGCTGCTGGGGGGCGTTGTATTAAATGAGTGTGTTTATAGAGCTCATGTATAGAAATGTCTGAGACGCATGAGAGGTTTTGAATTTCTGTCTCAGATGAGGAAGGCCTGATGAGAAATACGAAATTCACAGAGTCCTAATAACAGTAAATTGAGAAACTAGTGTTTATAACAAGTACACTCCCTCCGATGTTTCTCTGATTTTTGCAAGGGAGTGATCTCTCTTCCGTCTTAACTCCTGCCCTCCCTTTCTTTTCCCTTGGTTTTTCCTCCTCCTCCCATCTTTTATCTCTCTCTCTATTGCTCTTTACCTCAATGATACCCGCATGCGCAGATGATACATAGAGAGTTCAATCGGTGAAGAAGAATGGTTTAAGGGAGTTTAGTTTGTCCTTTACCTGAAAGTTGAAGAGTCCCACTGCCCAGTGTTTGTCCTGATATGTCCCAGTATTTCCTGAATCATATGTATGGCTTATATAACTTGTTGTTTTGAAAACCATACTCAACACATATATAATCTTTATCTTATTGGTTGAAAGGGCTGTACCCACCTTTATTTTATCCTTATATATACCCGTGTAAGACAATAAAGATTCAGAAGTGAAGGTATACTCAATTTTGTTGGTGTCCTGTTGTACTGCCTTTTCTTCCCACAACCGTGAACAGTTCTGGAGGACTGAGAAAACTTTGGGGGGCGACTGAGATAAAATGGGATCATTCTAATAAACTTTGGTAATTTAACACACACTCAATTTCACACGATTATGACAACAATATCATAATGAGCAGGTCTCCCATGCTTCACTTTGTTAAACACCTTTATCATCTGTTTGATCGGCATCGAAGTTTAAATAAAATCATCAAAAATGACTTCAACACAGCAGTAAAACCTCAGAAGCTCCAGAGTGACCAATGATACATCATAAGACAACACTCATAGCATACATGAAAATAACCAAAGAAAGATCAAACACTCCTCACCTCAAACAATATTTTCTGTTTCCTCTGAACGTTGTGTTGTTGAACAGCAGCTCTTGAAATTTATTTCACGTCTGTAAAACAACTGGGAAATCTGCTTCCTGGTTTCTTTCAGGAGAGAGACATGAAGCATCAGAAAGAATGACAGTCAGACAACACACACACACACCACACACTGGTATATATGAGTGTTTATGAGACCCAGCATGTAATATCATGGTTGAAGGGACACCCCTTTCTAACATCCTACAAAATGAAACCAATATATTAAACAATGTTATATGGCCTCTTTAGGATACATCTCACTTAAAAGTGTTGTTTTTACCATAAAATCATGGAAATGTATCAACTGATTTTTCACAGGCATGCAGGGTCCAATGATTTATGGTTTGCAGGGACATGCAGGTTTACAGGGACTGTTTTTATAAAACACACAAACACACAAAGTGGTTTACAAGGTCTAACATAGTTTACTGAGACAGTATTTTTGATATGAGTAATCCATCTTTAGGAACAGTAGGTTTTAAATCTTAAGGTTTGGAGCCTGTCACATTTTCTGCTTTAGTTCAGTTCATTTAGGCATAAGTAAACAATCACACTTGGATCTGCACCAGAACAATCAAGATCACATGAGCTAGTGAGTATTAGTGAGTATTAAGGGGGAAAAGCTAAAGGCCAAAGAAGCTGTTGTCCCACTCCAAACCAAACCCCTGAATATAATGTTGCACTTCTGACCAATGAAAGAGTCCAGTAGATTACTCATGTGACTCCTCTCAGTAATGTTGGAAATTGCAAAACTTTAACCATTTAAATCCTGGATTCTGAAAAATAAAAGGGTCTGCAAACACTGTAAAATACGTGGCTGCTTCTGCACAACATGGAGACAATGTAGCATGTAGAGCAACACAAAGAAATGTACTGGATTTGTTGCATCTTAATTGTGTTTATTGCACTGAAGAAAGTTTTTTTTTTCTGTACTGTAAGTGTGCATGATGATGTTGACAAATGGAGCTGACAAACAAGCAGCAGCTGCCAATGAACTGGAGAGATCTAGTATGAGCTTTCAAAATACTGCAAATTCAGAAATTACTGCAGCATCAACGAAGCATACAGAAGAAAAATAAATAAAAATGCAATCTTAACACTTTGAAAGACATACAGTACATACAGTAATATAGAGTAAAGAGGTCAGTGGTATAATAGGAATGACAAATAGTTGTTTAAAGGTGCGCACACAACAAACGTAACAGAATTTCAAAAATAATGGACTTCTGACAAGCCCCCTGAACTAGTCAGGGCTCACCTAAAGCTTTATTTTGTGACAAGTTTTGTTTTTGGCTAGAAAAAGACTCAGGAAAAATACCAAGCAAGTGTCAGAGCCAGCAAAAGCCATATATAGAGTAAGTGAATAGTGAGAAGTGCCTGTTTCCCACAGTGAACCTTTGGTGGTAAAGTTCTTCTATAGGGACGCATGAGTGCTGAAGGTATGAGCTCTGCTTTATCAACGCTTCCATCAATTCACACACCATTGTGTTATGTAATACATAAATCCTGAAGCAGAAGATGCTATATACATTCTACCATCTTCCCATGAATTATATTGGTGATCATTAAGACATCTTATGCATTTGATCAGAGGGGGTTATACTCATTCCTGCAGACAACAGCATGACCTAGCTGACCAACTGGAGTTTTTTAAACACCAGGGGCAAACATACCATCTGTTGGGTCATGTTTTTTTTTTTATGGTTCTGCAATTTTGCTGTGACGAGTGGGGCGGGGCCGAGAGCCGTGGGAACGGAGCGAGGCCGGTGGAATGATTGGGAGATGAGCGACACCTGCTCCACTCACCGGTCTCAAATCCCACGGAGGAGATTGGGAGGATACAAAAGAGGAGCAACGACAGTGAAGGACGAGAGAGGACCAGGCCTGGGGTTTAGTTTGTGTTTGCTTTTTGTTTGTGCGCGGCAGTCGCCCGTGAGGGGCTGTCACGCTGTTTTGTGTTTATTTTGTAATTAAAGTTTGATTTGAGTGTTCGCCGGTTCCCGCCTCCTTCTTCCCGTGATTATGGAGTTTTATATTGTTACATTTGCATTGTAATCTTCCATTCACAGTAACTGTGCCAAAAGTTAAATAAATGAAGGAAGCCAGTCCAAAACTTTGGATTAAATGGGCAAAGAAGCAATAACTTATAAGCATGCATTTTAAAAACTACTGAGAGAGATACCTAACCTACATAATCAAATGTGAAAAGGCCTTAAAAGAAAATGGCAAGAACGTCAATTTCAAGACACCAAGTTTTATTAAACAAAGGACTGCCACAGAATTTCTAAATCCTCCCTTTTCATCAAGTATGCCATTAATTACAGATTCTTTGATCAACTCATTTCATATCATTTAAAATTAATATCAAATAGTCTGTTAAAAACACGGTGCTTTAAAACACTGCACAATATGATTTACTTAAAAGACTTATAAACATCAGTGATGCGCGGGTTGATCCAAAATGAGCGGGTGCCTGTGGTCACACCTGGTTACCCGCGGTTACGAGTCATCCAAAAATATTTTTAATGATATTCGGGTCGCGGTCGGTCGGGTCGTTTGAAATAAAGATGCCAATTAAACCTTTGTAATTTATATAGTACTAGACACACTTTTGAAATACATAGGCCTACACTATATTGGCTGAATAACTGGCGTGAAGATGACGCACGAGCTCAGTCTACAGGTAGAGATACAGGGCCCTATCATACACCCGGCGCAATGCGATGTAAGGCGCAGCGCAAGTGTGTTTGCTAGTTTCAGTCCGGCGCCATTCGCATTTTCCCATCTAGAGCCACGTCGTTTAATTAGCAAATGCATTTTCGCCCATTTGTGCGCCCATGGGTGTGCTGGTCTAAAAAAGAGGTGTGTTCAGGCGCATTGCTATTTTAAGGAGCTGAAAATAGACTGTGCCCTTGGCCCAACTCAAACCTGGTCTAAAGTCTGGCGCAATGTTTTTTCTTTGTTATTTAAAGAGCGTGTTAGTATAGGCGGGTCCACAACGGGCGTACACGCTGCTTATTAAACACAGGGATGCCCAGCAGCACACAAACATGCCAAATATTATAAATTAAAGGTTTGCAATGCATAAGAATTTTTTTGTAGGCTATTAAATATAAAAATGCCTACATGTCATAATGGATAGTCATGTATCAGAATAAGGCTATCTATTTGCTCGCACACGGGCAGCTCCGTTTCATCTCGGAGATGCGTTCTGTCTTTGCGCTTGCAAAATTCCGCCGTGTAAATATCAAATCTGTCATGGCACAAGCGCAACTGTCTCTTAAAGGTAATGGAAGATGAGACTCTGATTGGTTTATTGCACGTTACTCCCAAAAAACACCCATTACTCATTAAGAGAATAGGGACAACCCGTTTAGACCATGCGCCCGGGCGTGCTAACCGTTTTTCCGTCGTTAAAATAACAAAAGTGGATTTGGACACGCCCTGAGTGCACCTGCGCCGTGCGCTTTACACTTTGCGTTTAGATCATTACAATAGGGCCCGGAGGCGGCAAGAGAAAAGGTGAAGACTGGGGAGTGGAAGCTCCGCACTTCCTACGTCTATGGCCCAATGACACTACGATGAGCATTTACTAATTTTAAAAAATGCGGGTCAGGAAGCGGGTCGGGTACAATATTTTCTTTTACTTTTTTTGCGGTCCTAGTTGCGGGCGGGTTAGTTGAAAACGGTGGTCAGGTGCGGGTTGTTTATACATTGACCCGCGCATCACTGATAAACATGTATTCTATTGACTGACAGCTGAACTGACAGCACTGGCTTTCCAGGAAGAATATGAATAAGTTGCTTTAGAATATGTCCAGACACATTCATTAAAGGGATAGTTCACCTCAAAATGAAAATTATGTCATCATTTACTGACCCACAAGTTGTTCCAAACAAATTCTCATAATGAGGACCAGAAACGGTGTGGTTAACTACAATCTTTAAAAGGTCTTTTGTGTGCTACAGATCAAAGAAACTCCTACAAGGTTTAGAACAACTTGAGGGTAAATACCTTTTGTCAGAATTTTAAAACTATCCTGAACAATCCCTCCAAACACCACATAAACTACAGAACCTTTAATTATCTTATTTAAAATTACAATCAAACAGTCTGTTAAAAACACTGTAATTCAAAACACTGCACAATATGATTTACTTAACACTAGAATGAATCCAAAACACTCATATACTGTTTGCTTCAGAATATGTCCAGACACATTCATTAAAGGGGCAGTTCACCTCAAAATGAAAATTATGTTATCATTTACTGACCCTCAAGTTGTTCCAAACTTGCAGGAGTTTCTTTCTTCTGTTAAACAAACAAAAAAGATGGGTAACCTAACAGTTTCTGGTCTCCTTTGACTTCCATAAAGTCTCTTATGTTTTGAATTGTTTGAGAATCAAGAAAGGGGTGCTCTGCTTTCTCACAATGGGTACCAGAAACTGGTCTGTGTTACTAAGAGGGGACCAGTGTTTCTGGTCATTTTGAAGAAACAAAAAAGACATACAAAATTTTCATTCAAGGTCTTTTTTCACAATGTAACTTAAAAAAAAAAAAAATCCTTTTTTTGTTTTTTTTTTAAACATGCCAAGTGGGGACCTGAAGCTCTGAGCGTCGTCTACCTATCCAACAGGGGACCTCCATAGACTGCAATGCAACTGTGTGTGCAAACACAAGGGCAACTGTACCAAGTTTTTCTTCACAATCTAACTTTATTTAAATGCAGCTCTAAACTTTGAAACATTCACACATTATCCCCATTGCACAAATATTCTAATAGAAAT
>NC_056575.1:27723846-27773091 GCF_018340385.1 Cyprinus carpio | reverse complement strand
ATATATATATATACATAGTCAAACCAAAAATGCAGGGCAGGGCATATTATACTGATACACTGAGAAGGGTATTGTGCATTGAGAAGTGTCATTATAGTTAGTTTGTTAGTACTTTGTTTCTTCATTTCACAAATAATTTTAATAATAATGGTAATAAAAAAAAAGTAATAAAATTAGAGTCAGTCAGATGGCAACAGTTCAAGGGCAGAGGCAATGCCTCTTATAATTAACATTTAACATTGTCTTGGCTTAACCCCAATATATTTGAAATTCTTCATCTGTCAGGTTTCACATCAGACAGACAGACAGACAGACAGACAGACAGACAGACAGATAGATAGATAGATTGATAGATAGATAGATAGATAGATAGATAGATAGATAGTTTCTCATCAGATTGAAATACGTGCGAACTGGTCATAAAACCTTAGGTCCCCTGTTAAATGGTAAACTGCGACTCCTCTTTGGATTCTGGACATTTCTTGGCAATTTCTGTTGACTTTGTGAAAAGCCGTTCAGCGAGGTTTGGCTACATTACTAATAACTGTAACAATCACATATATTGTAAAATTGTTATTATTCACCTTGTCATTTACATTTCGAGATGTGAAATGTGAAATATTGTTAAATATAGTCACCCACTAGCGCACTTCCCCATCTAACAGGGGAACCATGTCCTTTAGTTTAGTGAAATCACTACTAGGTGCAAACCCTTTTTATTGTGCATTTAGCATGTACGTTTTAGCCTGTGTGCCATGTCGGCCATGCAATAGTGAACAAAAACTTGCCTAACATGGAATTATCTAAATGACTGATTTTGTTCAAGTGAAAAATAATTTTTAACATCATCCTGAACCAAACTACAAAATTCAAGTTTTACACCGACAAAACGCATTTTATGGGTTCCAACAAGCAGAACGAGTTCTTTTTAAGGTGAACAACTGCAGGTCAATAACCTTTAACATTGAAAAGTTGAATTTGTTTAAATAACTGACTTTGGTCCCCCAGTTAGATGATAAGGGGTGAGCCTGCTTTTGGCTGGATTCACCTTTTCGTTGCATCACACCAACACACTCTAAAAGTTTACGAGGTTAAAACGCAACATTTTTAATGATATATGTGAAATTTTTTCAGTTTGACATTAACCTTGGCACTTTAGTATTAGTCCTTCACACTTATGCCTGGTTTTACACAGACAGGGCTTAGATAAAGCCGAACTAAGCCTTATTTAAAGTTTGACTACCACTTGATACACATACACAAAACAATGGAATTTAAGACCAGTTTATGAGGAACTAACAGTGACCTGTGAAGCAGCAAGAAAATTGCATGTTATTGAGCGCCTTATAAACATGTAGAATATGAACACTTGTTGAACATGGTACCAGAATACTGATTTTGAAATGACAGTGAGTTTAGATATTGAAGTGTGACGCCTGTTGTTTAGAGATTTGCCCTTCCTTGCATCACACAATCCTATATAAGATTCTGGAGCTCAAACTCAACAATTCTATTACTGTCGAATACTTTGTTACAATTTGAAAAGGTTTTGTTTGTGACTGAGGGAACGTTAAAGGGTTCCTATAGATGCAACTTTCAATTTGTCCTTTCCTCTTTTGGAGTGTTAGCACCTCTTGTTGAGAGCTGTGAGTGTTTTGCAAGTCCTCAAAATCCAAAGAGATAGTTCTTATAAAAGTTAAGGGGCAACCCACACCACCCCTTACACGGCTCGTTCTAACACGCCCCAATGATCTCTATGTCACTAATGTTGGAAGATTTGCATAATGCCGCCCAAAATGTGTCAACGCCAAAGAAAGAGGCGTGCCTTTTATTCTCTCTCGTTACGTATTGTTTGTTTGAGCCGCTGTTTGCCATGTCCGTATTGATGCGCGTGTCCCTGCACCTGTGAAATCGAATGGGGCTACTGCGTAATGGTTTGGCCTTCCAAAAGAGGACGATCTCCGCTTCGTCACTGCCTGGGAGCTGATCCGTTCTGGGTCGCTGAGGAAGCTACATCAACTTCTGCACCGTGGCTCACTGAATCAGCTTTCACCACACTGGATGAAGCGTATGCCCAGTCCCGTGGTTCGTCACATGTGGTTTCTCTGCAAAACCAAGGACGCGCTCCTTCTTATAGAATCCTCCTGCCCACGTGCCTGTTTCTCCAAGCCACCTGCCTCTGCCACTCCAGGCCGGCTGCGGCTTCAACTCTAGACGCGGCTCAAAAGAAGACCAACAAGCTCAGACATCATGTTTATATCACTTTTATATGGGGTTTTATGTTATGTCTCATCGCTCTGGCCAGAACAGCTGCTCATCACACTATGTTAGAATGCCTAACATTTCCATCACATTGCTTGAGGCATTCGGCAATCACACATGCACTGGATGCTGGCCCAATCAGAGCACACCCTCGCTTTTCAGAGCAATAGCCTGGTGAAAAATCGATGTGCGTTTTCGGAAGGTGGGTGCAATAGCGGCCAGAATAATAATGTACAGTATGTGGGAAATACAGGTGCTTTTTTTGTAACCTGAAACCGCATACAAACATTTGATTAAACACAATCCACAAAATAATGTTTCGTTTTAGCACGCGTCATATGACCCCTTTAAATAGCCTGCTTGTTTGTATAGTTGTTTATACTAGGCCATAGTATTAGTTATTTTGATGAACAAAACAACTAATTTTTTTTCTGTCCAAAAACAGAAAAATATGCTACACACATCAACATAAAACTTAACGTATGGAGCAGATCTGTCAAAAATTGCTTGCAAAAAAATCACAATAAAATAACTTGAATTACATTGTAAGTGTTTACTAAAAGTATTAGAAGTAAAAATACTTCATGTCTGGTTACAGTTTACCAGTTAAATATGGTCATTCCTAATATAAACTAGATGTTTTTTTTTTTTTTTTTTTACTCTATTACTGTAGTTTGAAGCACTGAATATTTTTCATTGCAACAATCAAAATAAACTGAGTCTTGACTCCATAAAGTCTTTTACAGTGTTTATATACAATAAGGGACTATAAAGTAAAAGTCAGCTGTTTAGACCTGGTCATTTTTTTATCTATCAAAATGTCAAATAAACTATACCTGGTCCAAAAACAAATTTCTTATCATTCAATAATACAGCACATCTCCAAATCTCATGAGGCATTATCACATTGGAATCCACTTTTCAGAGTAAGTTTCATTAACATTAACTTACCATATATACACAATACATCTGTTTACGGTGTAATTAATCTTGTTTATATTAGCTTGTACAAATACAACTGTTCATTGGTCGTTTAATTAACATTAGTTAACAGAACTACCAGTAGTCTGACTATGAATGAATGAAAATGAACCCAATAACTGCATATCCATATCATGAACAAAGATAAATAAAACACTGTAAATTACATTAGTTAATACTTAAACTAACCATTGGCAAAAAGTCAATAAATGGAATCCTCATAATAAAATGTTTCCATGACTGATGCCGGCTGTATAAAAATAATTCAACATTTCTATTACCGCAATCAGCCAAATGAAATAGGACTTGTACCTTGTGGAACTAAAAAATGGCGCTATGTATTTGGAGCATTATTGTATTTTGTAATATATTCTCGTCCCTGTTTTTAAAGGGCACCTCTGGTATCTAGTCAGATTTGTCAAAATGGCGCTATGGTGATTTGGAGAGACACAGAGGAGAGGAATTGTTGAATAAATCCGTTATTTGTGGTTTCTTCGGTTTGGTTTTTTTTCCCCTGGACTGAAAATATTCTCGTCGCTTCATACCGTTACAGTTGAATCACTGCTGCACATGGACTATTCTGACGATGCTTTTCATACTTTCCTGGACCTTGACAGTGTATTTTACATGACAGTCCTAAGGGACAAGTTCACAAGCCTCCCGGTTTTCATCCAAACTACCTTAAATTTTGTTCCAACGACGAACAAAGCTTGTATGGGTTTGGAACGATATGGGGGTAAGTGATTAATGACAAAATTTTCATGACTAAAATCATTTTATATTTTATGTAAGCATTGCAATATACTAACAAAAAAGTAATCTTTAGATATCCTGTATATGTCCTATCAATTATAGGAGTGAAATACAGATGCATCGACACCAGACGATTAAGAACATACACAATCCTACAATAAGGGCTGTTCAAAAAACACATCGTCTTAGATTTAATTGCTCTAAGGCTCTGAGGGAAGAGGCGTAAAGAGGTTTCTGGCTGGATGTAAAGGGTCTTCAGGATCGTTAAACTTTTTTTTTCTGCAAACGGGAACCATAGATCTCATCAATAGATGGGGAAAAATCACAACCAATAATTTTTCGAAGCAGCCCGAGTTATGTTACTAATGTGACTTCTCTGCTGAACTGTGGAGCTACTAAACCACACTATAAGTGAGAAAGTAAGCATGCTTTCAATGACAGCTCTATAAAGATTGAACATACCAACTTTCGATACGCCAAACTTTTTAAGCTGTCTTAAGAAAAGAAGCCTTTGATGAGATTTTTTAAATAATGCCTCTTAGGTTGTCATCCCACGTTAACGTTGCAGAGATAGCTGTCCCAAACTAAACTTTAAAACCGTTGAACATTTTCAATGTCCTGACCATTAATCGGCAATGGGTTGTGTTATAATACCACCCTATAAATACAACTCATTATATACACTATAAACACTATGAGACAGAAGTGCCGATGTTTGTGAAATATGTTTTCTCTGTTTTTGGAGGTATGATTATTTTTAAATCATTCCCTATTTATTGCCGCAAAAATTTGTTAATATGTTACTATATTTAAGGGTTGGAAATAATTTTTATCTGTTTTTATTGCAACAAAACATAACTACAAGACTTGTCCTACGTGGTCTTATGAAAGTTTATAGCAATGATTTGGTGAAAATGTAACTATACTGAATGATTGACAATGACTTCTTCATGGCTAATTTTTGTGCACATTTCATTTCATTCTGTAACCTACTTGTTTTACAGATCTGTTATGTACTAGCACTAAATGCTACTGTTTTTTGAAAGCATTTATAACATTTATGACATCATATCTGATCATGATAATTTTTTGCATTTCCCTTACCGAATGTCATATCCTGTCAGCAAAAACCTGTCCATCGGGCTTTTTTGATTGCTTTCAGTTTAAGTGCTGGTGTTCTGAACGAGTTTGTGGCTACCGCTTCAGATTTTCATGAAACAATGTAGCTAATTCGATAGGCAAAAAAGTGCTACTATTAGACCCCCCTGCCAGGCCTCAAATATAGCCCCTAGCCTGGCCCTGGCCTGGACGCTCAGGCCCGTCGATCCACCCTCTTTTTTACCCACCACCCCCCCCCCCCCCCCCCCCCCTTCTCCCAAAAACACTTATACTACTGGGTTCGCTAAATGTTCGGATTGTTTTTTGTTTTTGTATGTACTGTCCCAAGTGATTATATATCGGTTCTTTTTCTTTTTTTAAAAGTTCATTTAGAAAAACGTGTGGCGCATTTAATTTGTTTGTTACGAGTAACGTTTTGTTGTTATTTAACGTAATGACCAAGTGGCCAGCGGCCAGACAGTGGGGTGATTCATAGCCTAGGTTTTGACTCATTTTAGCCGATCTAAAAAGCCATCACGCTTTGCCTAGACATAAAATCTATATATCTAAAACAGTTCAAGGCATATCACAATGTTGAGTTTAAATTTTTTAAGCTATAAGCTATAAATGTGCGCGATGAGCCACATATCTAATCTTTTATGTGGAGATCTTTAGTGTCTTTACAGGACTATGGAAGGTGCCGGCGCCGTTACAATTTTTGCTAATAAAGGGTAAGTGTATACAACCGTTGGAACTGTACAGGGTATACTTTTATTGTGTGTTGCACTCACCAATGTCACACAAAACATTATTGCTTTTATAAAATAAAGGTACGTAGGCCGACAGGATGCGCTGTCTTCGCAATTTCCCGGCCAGGAGCGCTGCACAGTGATTGCCCGTAAACAAAAAAAAACAAAAAAAAAAAAAAAAAAAACGTAAAAAAAAACAAAAAAAAAAACACAAAAACAAAAAGAAAAAAAAAAAAAAAAAAAAAAACGGAATCTCGCGAATATTGCTTCATAGACGTCAACTATATCGATAGATACTTTAATTACTACTTTAAACTTATATTCAACTCAAACAGAAACGCACTTATACAGTTTTTTTTTAAAGTCTGTAAAAACCAATTCTCTCTAAGGCGCATTCACTGAGGAGATTTGCGGGTCCAGAAATCGTCATCATCTTTGCGACACGGACTCAGAAAAAACTAGTAATAAATAATTCATATATCTCTTTATTATTTCCCACCAACACATTCATGGTATTACTTTTGCTGGGGCTTTGTGGCACGCTTTAGCCTATCTGAAATACCTATCAGATTTTGTTTCCAGCATGATATTAATAAGGTGTGAGGCTTTATTAACATGTATACCTACCCCAACCCTAAACCTACCCTTACAGCAGGATAAATATAGTGTTGGTAGCGTCTTGCAGCGATCATTTTCATAACAGTGACGTTAAACATTCTTGCAAACTGTCTAAACTGAATTATACATGTCATGCAGGCATTCATATGAGGAGTTTAACAGCAAATCAGTCATTCAAAGAACATTTTTTATTTTGAAACATGAAAAATTTACCGGGGTTCAGACCTTGATGGTTTCGTAGCTGGTTACGGGGCCTGCACACTTGATCATATATTTGATCACGACATCAAGAGCTTTAAATAAAATCATCAAAATGACTACAGCACACCATTAAAGTCTCAGAAGCTCAAAGTGACCAGTGACACACATATGACACTCAAAATACAAAGTTGAAACATTCACCTCAAGTAATGTGTGCAGGTCTTTGTATTTTCTCTCTTTTTGAAACTGTTGTGCTGAACAGCAGCTCTGAAATTTCTTTAACTTCTTTAAATCAACTGAAACCTGCTTCCTTCTTTTCTTTCAGTAAGAGACGTGAAAACAGAAGATGACGGTCAGATGTCAACACACTAACTGACTCTGATTTTGTTCCATATTCAGAAAAAGATTTATTCTCAGGGAAGTGTGCTGTACTTGCACAGATTCTTAAGCGTAATGGCAGCTAAAAGGGATGAAGTGGAAGCTTATTCAGAAAAGGCACAGATAACTTCAATATGAATAACAAATTCTGACTAATAATGGAAAAGATACACAGTCATTTCATGTGTTCGCTAGTGTGAACAGGGTGTTATAGATCATTTGGAGATTGTGTTAAATTCGGGACAGAAAGCCCACTGATAATTACCTGACCTTCCAGCAGATGTGGGATGCCTACAGGTTTGTCACATGCAATTCCACAGATCAGACTAAATATTTTCCACATTATTTGTAAATGCTTGTATCCTTATTAGACTATATAATTTTTTCCTGACTCACGTATATTTTGTTTCAATATTCTGTATCATTGTGAAAGAAACACTTTCATGGTCTCTCACCTTTAATTCCTGATTTCCTTGCAACCACACCATTTTCTTTCCAAATTTCTTTCAACTTGCCCTGTATCAGTCATTTTCAGACTCTTCTGGGTCAGCAGGCCCAGAGGTCATCTTTTCCTGGCTCATCCAGTGCCAGGAAGTTATTACATGTTTTCCATTTTCCAGTACCTGTCCACCTTCCCGGTTTGGTTTTGTATGAGCTGTTTTGCACTGGTGTTATCACCATTTCCTTTGGCCAGCATTATCTGTCCAGGCAGCAGCTGAACTCTCACTTTATCATTTTGTAGTGCAGGTCATTGAGATCTTCATTGAAATGTCATAATATTGAGCCTGTCTAAACTGTCTGTTCATGTAGTTGCCTGATTTGCTGGATATCAGTCCTGGACCCCCACACATCAGAAGCAGTGATTAGAAAAGCCATTAGCTTTTTTACACTTTTACATCACTGTGCAGATATCCCAATGAGGACGTTTTATATGTAAAGTCTCTGGTTTGCTGAATTTCTTGAATTCCTGAATAATGGGGCAATGTCTGAAAACACTGTCTTGAAGTCCATACTTTTAATTTGCTTATGACTGTTTTTCAAATGAATAAGTTGGACAGTTAGTCCACTGAGATCATGTAAACCTGGTCATTGAACTGGAACAAGTTCCAGAACTGTTCCCATTTTTTCCCAGGGATGATTTGGTTCTTCATCTCGTTCTGTTGTTTCACCTCTCATGCTGAGCTGGGATCTTCTTAAACATCCTTCAATTCCAATGTGTAAGGAGGGGATTCTCTGTATTACAAAGGATCACTTAACCAGCAAAGGCACCATATGCTGTTTTTTTCAACAGGGATGTCTTATTCTTTGTATTATCTGTAGTCTTTGCTTGGACACAGGCAGAAAAGACACCATGTTGATAGACTCTTCTTCTTGACTGCACAGGCCCCTTTCCTGACTCTGCGCATATGCTCTTGCTCGAAGTTTCATCCAGTAGAGGTTCTTGCTTGCAGTATCTGACTTCCTCATCACTTACCACTGAATTAATAGAAACATGTCTTTGACAATTTAACATATGACGCTTGAAATAACGGTTGCAAAATGGTATCCCTCATGTTTAACTTTTGTCTGATTGTTTATGGGTCGAAAAATATTAAGCACACTATTAGGTTTTCGACCTTAACATATGTCCTCTAAAATTCTTTCCAGTGGTAGGAACACTTCGTAAAATTAACCGGCACAATTCTACTGCTGCTAGCTACCCTGACCAGCCTCCTAGCCAATGCTAGAACCACACTCATGGAATTTTCGTTTTCGGTTCGTTAACACGACAACCCCCTGCCCATCCCCTGCCAGCAGAAGTATGCGCCCTGCTGTTTTGCATTTGTCACATATTTTACTCGTGCCTGGGTAAAATATAGCCCACAACTAACTATAAAGATAACCGACAATCTAATAGCCAGTGTCTCCCAACACAGGGGTTAAAATTCAAATTCAAAGACCTGTCAGGGACGTTCCAGTCTCCAATACCCTCAAATTACCCAGGACTTTTATCAGGGTGTCCCTACAGATTAACAGGTTTAGATTTAAGACTTTTTAAGACCCAAACCTACTGAATGGACATCACCTTATTTTGACACTTACCGTATAATGTAGTCTTAATTTGTTAATGTACTATATATATATGTATCTATATATATAGTATAATATAGATATATATATAAATATCGTCTGTCCAAACATGCTATTTATTATTATGAATATCCAGCTACCATTGTCATATTCGCTCACCGACAATATTCCGCTGCTATCTCCTACCCCCACAAAAGCCCCGCAAAGTGATTTCTGTGTGGTGACAACTATTTCTTCCGAAACAAAACAATATTTTTTCATCTGTGGTCTGTCTGCCCTTCTAACTATTTATCTTCATATTTTTTATATTAATTTCAGGATTTTTATTGTACTTTTATAAAGGTCCATTTTTGAGACCTTATTCATTATGCATCGGATTTCATGTCAAATTCCCTGTTCAACTGATTACTATATTCATTTTATCCCTAAGGCCAGTTAGCAAACAAATTAATTTACATTGCAACAATTACAACTGCATAAATGTTAGGAGATTAATGTTTTTAATGCAATTTTTGAATATACCAAATGGAAATGTCTGATTGAGCGAAATACATACTTTTAAACATACTAAACCTGGCCAGTAGTTTTTGGGGGTGGCGGTAAAGTGACTTACTTACTGTGTCATCGAGCAAAAAATGGCAGAGGTCGGCAATCTACGGCACGCGTGCCAACATTGGCATGCAGAGGGATAATTGCTGGCACGCGAGCAATAGGGAAAACTGCATACTGATGTACATTTTGAGGTATTAACTTCTCATAGTCACACAGCCTGTTAGGAGGCTATAACTATTAAAGTGTGGAATCAACTTGCACTAGTCTACATATGCACGCGCGACTGCGCTGCCATACTAAGGCACTTCAGATCAAGCCTCACGTCTAATGGTGCGTAGTGAGTAAATCTGTGCGTTAGTTTAAGGAGCCTTTTCTTTGAACCGTTTTTATAAACACCGTCCTTTACTGGGTGCTCTTGAAGTGAACGCGACACGCAGGTTTGTTCCTTAATGGAGGATGACAACATCCGCAGGCGAAAGAAGAGTTTTATGGTGAACTTGAATTTAATGCGACTTCAATATTATCTGTGACCTCCCACTGAACTATGGAAAGCTTCAGAACCTTGAAATATGTGCACGCGGAAACGTTTTTGGTGCTTTATAAGTTTTTGTGCCTTTCGTGGGGCTCAACAATAACCAGCAATAGTATAACGACAATATCAGATTTGGATTGGTCTTGTCTGACCGATACCCGCTCCACAAACTGCCAGTATGGAGCCGATACCGTCCCAGTACGATCGATGCATTCCCCTACGTGTATCAATAACGACAGTTTGGGACACAGTGATTCTAATTTTGAATACTATTCAGTTTAGGATATAGTGGGCCCTGGCACTGGTTTCATGTTCAGTTTGATTATCATGTCAACATTTGATTCGATTCGATATAATGATTCATCACGAAAAATCAATTAATTTTTTTTTCATTTTTATTAAATTATATAACATCTACTTGTTTAAAAGTTACATCAATTATTTCCTGCACTATTGTTAGCATCAAACAAGTAAATCCTAGCTTGATTGATTTGTTTTATTGCAATCTTTTCCTTCATGGAATTTCCATTAACTGCCATTTTTCCAGTTACAGACGTCAAAATGCATGTTTTATGGCACATGTAGTTTAGGATGATACAGTGACGAAGGTGGATAATGACCACAGTCGTTCCCTCCCCTGCAATACAGGTCTTCCCCAGCACCTCATCCCCTCCACAACTATCCCTCAAAACATTTCACCACACTTGACTCAGGTGAAGATCCACAGCTTGGAACATGAGTGCGTGTCTCCTCCACGAAACCCCACGTGCGCTGGAAAATTAAATATTGAACTGAGTGTCGCATATATATGACTAAGCATACTTTGATGTTGATTGTTCCTTATAGAAGCACATATCAATGCCTTTAATTCTGGATATAACCATATGCTGACTCCGCCACAACCCAAACATACACCACTACAACCCACCGCTACGATCAGTAATAAGCATTTTTCTTTGGGGGCACATTCCTGGTTATAAGTGAATGTGTTCCAGAATCTATAGTCTTATTACCATAGATAGATAGATAGATAAAGATTAGCTATAAAAAGTGTGAGTGGTTCAATCTTGCATTTCTAACTCCACATTTATTTAAAATGATTCTAAATTCCTAGCTCTTTTTTTTTCTTTGATAAAAAAATTGTTGGTGTTGGTGAAGAGGTGTCAGAAATTACCCTTCTGCATCATTAACTTTACTAGATTAACTGTAAAATATGTAAAGGTTTCTTTACCGTTTAGTTTTTTCACGATAACTTTAGCACTTTATTTTCTTAATCCTTGATATGTTTCAAAACTTCACTTCAATTCATGCATCAAGTATATTTGTTTAGCGCTTTTGATGGTACCAGTATCTTTTGCAAAGCAACTTTACAGAAAAATTAGGTTTCTGCAACACATAGTCAGTAGTAGCTTATTCATTGGTTGGTTATTTTATGTGCATATGGCAGTAATCCGTACGTGGCATCCAATTAAAGACATATCACAGACGATGAGACACTTTTTACGCAAGTATGAATATGGTGCCAATCAAACGTATAGCAAAATGTGATCTGTTCTTTTGGTGCCTTTAATATGCTTAACCCGGAAGATATGTGCACTTCTTTACGTTTCTGCATTGTCTCCTTCCTTTGTAGTTCACAAGGTTAATTCTTTTATAATGATATGTTACACTCACGTTAGATTGTTTTTGTACAGAATAAAGACAAATATCTAAATGGAAAAATAATCAAATTAATTGTACTCGTCTAATAGCAAACATGTTTCAAAAGGTTTTCTTAATACGGTTAGGATGGTGAAAATTAACTTGCAGAAGCTTTATTTGGTAGAGAATTAGACCTTTTCGAATAGAATTATAACCTGCACACCTGTTAATAAACCTTCTGTATTTGTAAATTGCACCTTTCCTACAAACCCAATAACACAATTACATAGGAGTAGAATGCCAAATGAATATTGAATAATAATACTACTCTTATCAATAATACCGACGACTAATACGAATCATAATCAATAATCTGATAATTTAATGAAATGTTTGTTGTTATGTTTGGGGGAAAATTCCTTTTTTATTTTTTTTTGCGTTGTTGGTTTTGTTTTTTAGGTTCTGCTTTCCTTACAGTCAGTTCCCTCTTCTATTCTAGGTAACCTGGAGCCTGGAGCAGGATGAGAGAGAGGTAACACTGTTAAAGGCTGGTAAGTTCTTTGAGGTTTAACTCGCAAACAGAGTGGAATTAACCGGCAAATTGACTGATCAAAGCAAAATAGACAGTCATATGCCCTCCACTTCTGTGATCTGTCCTTGGGAGGCTGAAGGTAGCCTCTCTTGAAGATATGTTGTCCCAGCTTCACTCCGTCAAGCTGGCTGCAGGAGGACACAGGGCCTCCCCCCCCCCTTCGCAGCTTTTTCTGTGGCCGCGTCACGCTGATGTCCTGCGTCACCGGTTCTTAACCTTCATCGTTCCATGACCACAATACATACATTTGTCCAGGTTTTGGACAGGGTGTGAAGTTGTAAGATGTAACTCACCCCGTCCTCAACTTCTGGTGTGAGCGCCGTTCTTTTTTTTGGGAGTTCACACTGGTGTACGCATCGGTAATTGCAGCTAATCCTTTCTGTTTTCCACTTTCCACTTCCCCTCTCTTTTTCCCTTTCATGACAGTATGGTCAATTCCAAGACGTTAAAACGGTTGTCCGCAACAATTGCACCTTAATAATTCCAGGGGAGAAGCTGAAGATGCCATTCTGTGGCAAAGAAAATACCAAGTAGGGCCTCGCTGCCGCCTGCGGTGGAACAGCCAAACCCCCGCCCACAATCCAAGTTGTTACGTCATAAGTCCACGCCCATCCCTGCGGAGTAAAGTAGGCTAATTGCAATTAAAACTTATTAAACCTTACTTGTTCATTTATTTAATGAATAATTCACATTTTTTAAAAACGATTTTGGACGCTAACCCCGACGGCCAAATTGAAATGCATCAATTTAAAGGGACAATTAATTCTGGTATTGTAAAAGTATGCAAAATTAGTGTAAAGTGGGTATTGGTATATTGTCATAATTTTTTACAGATTTATTCCACTTATCATAAAGTGTTTTAAACATTTGAATGATAGAATCAACAGTTTCCCCCATATCAATGGCTACACCTACTTATCTGATAAAGAGTTGCATTGATCGATTATATAAGTAACATGACATTGACCTCAGTCCTTGTTCAATCACAACTTTAGGTGCATGATACAGGTGGTGTAACTGCTCTTAATATGTCCATATATGTTTCAGATGACGAATTGTTGTACATGGTGGTATTGACGGCTTTAGTCGTCTCATTGTGTACCTGAGTGCTGCCACCAACAATCGTGCAGTAACAGTCCTGAGAAGCTTTCTGGAAGCCGTTGTCTATGGTGTGCCATCTGGTGTGAGGTCGGATAAAGGAGGGGAAAATGTTGAAGTTGCACGCTACATGGTGGCAAACAGAGGACTTGACAGGAATTCAAGTAGGGCTCGCTGCAGCCTGCGGTGGACATCCAACCCCGCCCACATCCAAGTGTGACGATTTATTTGATCCAAACACAGCAAAATAGTAATGTGGAATATTTTTACACTTAAAAGAACTGCTTTCGTTTGAATGTATTTCAAAATGCAGTTTATTCCTGTATGATCAAAGCTGAATTTTTCTGCTTCATTACCTCAGTCTTCAGTGTATTAACATAATAATAATAATAATAAAATGTTTTTTTAGCATCAAATCAGCATATTAGAATGAAGGATCATGTGACTGGAGTAAGTCCCTTTGAAATCACAGAATACAATTCATTATAGAAATAGAGAATTGTATATTTAATAGCAAAAAGATTAGAACCAATATTTTAAAATTGGGACTGTTTTTGCTGTACTTCGGATTAATAAATGGAGGCTTGATGACGAAGAAATTCTCTTTATAAAACATAAAAATCTCACTGTTCACAAACTTTTGACTGGTTTTTGTTTAACAAAGATACGCTCCAAATATTATAAAGTCTGAGCCGACTGAGAACAGCTGAATGTCAGATACACAGTTCTTGATCATGCAGTACACACACATACATACCTAGACTACACAGAGAGATTCCTTGCATTCAATGATATCCTCCATTCGCCCTCCAGGTATCGTTTGATGGCATTCTGTTGATTTTTACTGTCCATCTGGAGAAAGGCAGGCCCTGTCACCTCCCCACAGATAACCCCACGATGACTCTGTACCACGCTGGGAACAATGTCCCTTACAACCTTCCACTTTAATGTCCTCTTGGCGCTCCTGTTAAAAATAGAGAATACATACTGTTGGGGGTATATGTGTCCCTAAAAATTATTTACCTCATCATTCTACATAAACATATTTCATGTATTTTAAACCACAAAAAATCAATCATTATCTAAAGAAATGCTCTCACCATACCTCCGTGCCCCACTGCATGGCTTATGTGGTCCCTTCAGTGAACTGTAACAAGTATTTTCTTTACTGGTGAAACTGCAGCAGGGACCCCTTAAACCCGGTGAGAACTGCCCCTGCAATCAGGCTTGGACTGAAAATGTGGTGAATGCTTGTAAAACAGACAATACAAACATTATGTGATCTTTCGTTAATATAGAAGAAATACAAAGATCAATTGTGTGACAATACACAGAGTTATCCACAAGACATTGTTGAAATGATGGCGGTTGCCCAAAGCGCAAGTTACTGTGGCATGGTACTGTTGATCAGAGTATATCTTAAAGATGGTCATATGTATGTGAGTGTTTTGTGTATTGTGTGTGTGAGGATGTGTATGTGAGTGTGTGTGTGTGGGGTGGGTGGTAGTGGGAATGGGGGGAGGGTTATAAAACATATTGCACATTGATTCATATTGATTTTATGGTTGTAAGACTTGTGCCTTCTATCTGTCTCTCTATCTATCTATCTATCTATCTGTGCTCTCTATCTATCTACACAGTATGTAAATTGATATATATGTATGTATATTGTGTGTGTTGTGTGTGTGGTGTGTGTGTGTGGTGTGTGTGTACGCATGCCTGCCACTAATACATACATACAATATACATACATGTGGGGATAGATAGACCCCCCCAACCTAAAACACTCATCTCACCCCCCACCCCCAAACACACACCACACACACCACACACACCACACCACACATCACATAGTATAAGTATATTTGTTTAAGCAATAACGTGCCTGTGTGAAGTTGAAATTAAAATAACTACTGTTGTTTATGCACATGCCACACAAACGACGCACACACATTCGTTTTAAAGTGTTGGTAAGGACCAAAGAAGAGTTTTTTTTTTTTTACTTACCGACACGGCAAACACCAGCTTCTTTTTTTAGCGGTTGGCAAACAACCCACAATTATCTTCTTATCGGACTGCTTCTTCCTGTTTGCAAAATGAATGAGAATGTGACGTATTTTGACAATGGGCGTGGTCCTTTCGGTTCCAAAAACGGAGGTAACTTTAAGTTATATTTAATATGTTAATGAGTAAGCGCTAATTTATAAATACACGAGAAAGGGTTCTTGAGAAAACTGTCAAAATAAAAATAAAAAACTGATTTTTCTATGTTTTAAAGAAGTCTCTTGTGCTCAAACGCTGAATTTATTTGATTCAAAATACAGAAAAAAAACAATAATATTTTAAATATATTATTACAAGTTTAATGTAATAGTTTTTTTCGATTTTAATATACTTTTTATGATTTTTTTATGTTTGATAACATTTTTGGAACCTGTGATACTTTTTCCAGGTTTTTCTATGACTCTATGATTCTATTCTTGTGCCGTTTTTTTACTAAATATATTCAAGAATTAGTTTCATGTAAGTTGATTTATTTTACTGAGGATTATTAAAAAATATATCGTGTGAAGTAAAGATTTAGCTCGTAAATTAAGTTGTCTGTCAGAGAGTGGAACGAGGCCATCAGTACTGAATATGAAGATGGAATATGAAGAGGCTCTCTGTTCATGGTTGCTTTCTTTTTTGTTCCCTATTTATGCTTTTCTTTTTGTTCCCCAGAGGTGATATTGCTGATTTGAGTATCTAATAATCATCCTTTAAACTTACTGTACCATGGCTACTCATAGCCTGAGTCTTTTTTTTATATATAGATATATAATATGTACTCTCCGTCTGCATGCTTTTTATTTTTATTAACAAGTTCCATTAGATAAAAAACACATTACACTGGTGTTAGAAAATGACAATGTACTATTATGGGACAGCTTGAATAAACCACTAGAGAGCCTGAGCTGTGAACAATGCTATATTGTATTTTAAAAGGTTTTCTGCCTAGTAGATGGAATATATATTTTTTAATGTAAGAAAATAAGCCACATTTACCAAATTTTAAGGGGTTATCCACATCTAGAAATAATGATTTATCAGTTTGAAAAAACTGTGGTGACTGTCCCCACACAAGAACTCTTTCCACCTTCAATTACGGAAGTAACTTTCTTACACACAATTTTAGTTCAAGAGATATTTATAGACTGTTCTTTATTGTTACTATTGTTTAGGGATGCACTGAAATTTCGGACGGCGAAAATTTTGTTTTCGGTTTTTGGCCGAAAGTGAAAAACGTCTCTATGAATGTGCATTCCGCTCATGTACTGCTCACACTCACACTCACTGAACAGTAAAGTCTGCTCAAATAACGTGCCGACAGGAAATGTCTCTGTAGTGCACTTGTTTATGTTTGCACTAGTGTTACTCTCCTGTATCATGGTGTTATATCTGCTGTACTGGGAACACTGGTAAAATGAAGCTATCCTCTTGTTCACTGATCTGCTCCTGCTATGCTCTGCTCAGATGCTGTGATCATAATAACTTTGTAGGGCTATACATTATTCTGATATTTATAATAAAATAAAATCTGATTCTGTTGCATAGAACTGAATAAAAATATGTTGATATTTCATATTAATATATCTTTTTGGCAAATTTTAATGTGTTGCCTTCAATAAAAGTGTGGTTTTTTATTGGCTTGCATTTTTAAAATTCAGTATCATTAAAATGATTGAGTTAAACTAAAAAGTCTTAAAAATAATTTTTATATTACTTAATAAAATAAATAATTATTAAAAAGCTGTTTTGGTGCATCCAGAATTTTTGGTTTCAACGCAGAATTTTAATGTGCATTGCATCCCTACTATTATTATTATTCTTACTAATAACGTGTCTTATATTAATTATTTAGTAATTTATGGTAAAATGTTGCTTTACCAATTTGCATTTAATAATATAACTGACTTTTTTTTCATTCTGTGTGTGTCTGTCTTCACCTGTCCATACCTTTATATTCTTCACTCAATACTTTATCTGTCTTACTTATTTAAACAAATGCTTCTTCCATCCCTTTCTCTTCCTTTCTCTGCTGCGATATAATCTGCAAGATGCACATTCAGATCTGCTAATAACCCCTTATGCACCTAAGCTTGGCTTGCAAACACACACAAAAAAAAAGGCCAAATCCCAAGATTTTTGATCTGTGATCATCTATGATTCTTGATCCAGTCTGATACACTCTTGATTACAAACTCAATACCACAAAGATTTAGGGTGCTTTCACATCTCTAGTTCGGTTCATTTGGTCCGAACCAAGGGCAAACAATTATACATTGTAGCATTTTTGGTTCCTTTTCACACCACACTGATTGCTTTGGTCGAACCAGTTGAAACGAACCAAAATGCAGTCACATGACAACATCCACATCACTCATTGGCCATTGCGTATTTCCCTAAACTGCTTTTTGATTGGTCAGAATTTACGTGCGGGGAAAATTCCAACATAAGAGGAAAAAGCCAGCAAACAACACGGAGACTAACACAGCTATTGAGAGACGACCATAATCGTCATAATCTATTACATTGTTTTGTATACACGACAATATGCAAGCGATACATTTCTATAATGAAGCGCTGATGTGGCTTGAAAACAACGTTCTAATGCACTGCAAACGGCGAGCGGGCATCGCTCGTAACGTCAAGCGGAGGCGTGCATTAATCCACAAGCTGCCATGCTAAAGTGTCAACAAACACTTCCTCATCCCATAATGCACAGCGCAGCTGACTACGGCAGCTGGTTTAGTCCAAAAATGATCAGTACTTTTTGCAGTTGGGTCTGTTCGAGGTCGGATCACGTTCTCACCACAAACGTGACCGCTCCAGAGTTTGTTTGAAAGCGTACCAAGACCACCTCTTCAAGCAGGTCTCGGTACGCTTGTTTGGTCATCCTTTGTGCGCACCCGAGTGCGATTGCTGCTTTCACACACCTGGAAAGCACCCTAAGTCAGATAGAGAAACTAACACAATCACAATACAACCAAAATAAATAAATCACTAGAAAATGAAGAGATACACCCATATCACACTTTGATCAATCATAATCTCAAACCAAAGGGAGGAAAACTAATCTGCATCTTCAGAGTTAAATCTACTTCTACACTGTTCTACACTCTTCAGGAACCATTGATTTGATGACTATATTAAACTTTTCAACATAACAGATAAGATATGACCCTTGAGTTCCTTTTATCAGTATATTTTTAGTAATCGGTAATTAAATACATTGTTCTTATATTTACTACATTTACTTCCCAGTGTTGAAAATCACCACGCCAAGAAAAGGAGAGAGAAGTGAATCACAGAAACAGCGCAGAAAGCTACAGTCTGTTAAAGCGTCTCACAGACACACTCTCACTGCTAACATCCTGAAACATCCCCAGAGCTTTGGATTTCTGAGAGATACACCTGCACTAGAAGCTATGAGAATCTTGAGAAGACTCTGCAGTGTCTCAGAGCTGATGTGAGTGATGCTTTGCTGCTGTGTGGAAGGCTCATGTATCACGCTGTATTCAGAGAGATCAATCAGGAGGGTTTGGTTCAATATATGGAATACCTGCTGATGAAGGCACAGGTACAGCGGTATTCCTGACGTTTCATCAATTACCAGATCTCGAGGACAGGCTTTTAGTATTGTATCAAGGGTGTTTTGATTTGAGAGACCAGGAAGAGTTTGAGCTGCTGCCGTACCTTCATTAACATGATGACTGAAGCTGTGTACTGTACTGAAGTCTCCTGACTGCTGTGATCTTGAACATGATGGGCACCATTCCATCTCATTTAAGAACAAAGCTCTGTCAATGATGACATTCTTTTCCTGCGGATGTCCTACAACAGTACGTTCAAGCCCAAGATCCATTCAACACTCTCTGAACTGCGGGGAACAGAGCCACATCAGCTGAATGAACAGCCCACTGGATTTAGCAAGAGAAAGGTCAACTTACTGTCACTCAGAATCAAGTGAACCTATGGAAGTGAACTTTCTCATAACCTAGTAATCTGCTGCGACCGCGATCATTGGGATTGGATCTGGCAGCACGTCGCGAGTAACAGCGGCACACTGCACAAGATTCACATTCCACAACTAGAAAAACTGAACAATCGAAAGAGAAAGGCGATAGTATAAAAAAAAAAGGGCACAAGAAAGGGTTCAGATAGAACGGAGGTGTTTATGACCGTAAACAGGCTGTATCAGTGAAGTCCATCACAAGTGAGGATACGGTCCGCTTGTATGGTTGCTTGCGCTATAATCTGCAGGTGAAGATACGTATAATTTCGTTCACATATAACTTCTCAGATCACTACATCAGAGAGAACGTAAATGTGTTACTTTGTCACTAGAACAAAAGCAAAATACAAATGTAATTGACCGCACACGAATGAACATGACATCCATAAAATTCATTTACTGCTGGCAAACGGTCTTCATCAGGCACAATTATTACATGAACTGGTAACAAATCTTTATAAGTAATCAGGTGATCACTTGTAAATTAGAAATAATGTATTTTGACAGAGAATTCAATCACTATGAAGGGACACTCCCACGGAGGAGAGAGAGAGAATGAGGAAAACATTAATACAATATACAAAGCGGCAATACAGATCACTAATCACTCAAAATATTCAAACAATACTGTAGAACAGATGAAGACATCCACAATCCTATGTGAAACTATAGTCCGACCCTATACAGACTCTCGAGCTGTCTGTCCGCGCGGTCGTGCTGGGCAACTTGATGTGTGCACAACTGGTCCGGGTCAAGGGGCCGGTGTAGCCGATCTCAATCAAACACTTCTGCTGAAGATGCATTCTCCTGGCGTCCTGAGACTTTTACTAAAGGCCTAACTGGAAAACTGTAGCTATTTTTGTCTTAAAACTTTCAAACTTCACTAAAATGATATCATGTACATGTACATTTTTGTGGCCACTGTGTAACCTGGTCATTATAGGAGAGGGGGGGGCCTTTAGCTTCTGAAATCAATAAAATCCAAGAAAAAATTTGCATTTGTTATTTGCCATATAGAGTTGAGTCAAAAGTTATGTATCTAAATAAAATTTCCAATAAGGTGTGAATCGTGAGAGCTTAATATGAAATTTGTCGGCAGGATGTATAGTCAACATGTTTTAGCACAAATTATATACTGGGCAATTTTAATCTGGGGAAAATATAACTAACAGAGGTGTCATTATACATTTAAAAGAATTATTTGTTAACCAGTTAAAATGTTTCCTTTCCGTCAAAAACCAATTGTTGTTAAAATCAATATTGTTGTAATCCTGGACCTTTAATGAAAATCCACTTTGAGCCAAATAGACGCTGAACTTGATGTTGTATTCGATCTTTAGTACAATGGGGGTGAGAAAGTGAGATGCGTATATAGATTGAACTTACACTTGTCGGCCACAGGGAAATGTTAGTATCAGTTTAATAAAGTTAATGTAAATCTAATAGTTAAATCTCTGAAAGAACTTCACAGTGTTTACTTTTTAGATAAAAACTAGATATAAAGCGAAAGTATTGATAGCGCTTTTGGCGGTCTGACAAATCGGCAATAAATCTCTTCAATTCACCATATATCTTTTATTTATATTAGTTTTCTAAGTAAAATTATTTAATTTTAAGCGAAACGGGACTTTTATTTCTGGGCGGCGGGGGGTAACGCAGCAAGCGCGCGCTCCTGCGTCTTGATTCGGCTGAAGAGAGGAGGTGGTGTGCTTATTCGAACCAGTTTACAGTGTTTAATCAAGCCTTTAGATAACTGTATATAACCTGTGAAATTACAATCATTACGGAATCAACTACTGTTATGTTTAATCATGAATCAGTTTATCATAAACACGAATTCAGTCACTGGGGAAAGTAGTGAGATAAACGGAGCTTTTCTAAAGTTTTTCGAGTCAATTGAATCAATTGCTTCTCAAAATGATTCAGTGATTCGATTCGCTTGAATCAACGCACAACCGACGTCACTGCTGCCATTTACATGACTCCAAACGTTTTTTATGAAGTGCAATTTAATAAATATTACCTTCAAATTAGTATTTTACCACATATAGAAATCTACTGATATGAAGCTTGTATTTAATTTTATTGTCCCCTTTTATTAATTTATTAAACAGGGCGAATTAAAACAAAGCACTCTGAATCCCGTCACGCACTGTTATAAAGATGAAGTTTATTAAAGAGGAGAGTGAAGACAGATAGAAGAATGAAAAACATTAGAGTCAGAAACATGAAGATACTGAGACACACACACTGTTATAAAGATGGGTTTATTAAGAGGAGAGAAGAGATGAAGGTGTGAAGACACATTCAGAGTCAAACATGAGAGAGATACTGAGACACACACTGATATTAAGATGAAGTTTATTAAGAGGAGAGAGAGAAGGCGTGAAGACTGAAGAAACATTCAGAGTCAAACATGAAGATGCAGCAGGGAACAAACGAGGTTAGTTTCATTCTTAAAAAGCTGACTCAGAACGTTCGTATTAAAATGTGCAGCTCTACAGAAACTAATTATATTTCTAAAACAGTGGTTCTCAACCCACACTTTTGTAAGGTCATTAAGGGTTAATTCACCCAAAAATGAAAGATTCTGTCATTAAAGACTCACCCTCATGCTGTATCTAACCCGTAAGACCTCCGTTCATCTTCAGAACGCAGGTAAGATATTTGTGATGAAATCCGAGGCTCTCTGACCTCCCTCAGACAGCAATGTAATTATGATCAACATCAGAAACATATCAAAGACATTAAAAGTATCCATATGGCGTCAGGGGAGAAACAGCATTAATATGAAGCTACAAGAATACTTTTTTTTTGTACACAAAGAAAACAGAAATATGACTTTATTCAACAGTTAAGTACTCCTCCGGCGTCACTCTTGTGAGTATTGGAGAGAATCCACTGAACCTAAACAGTGTTTGCTATTCTCCGTCAGCAGTGCTTCACAGATCTGTTTCCGTTTATTCAGCTTTGATTTGAATGAAAACAGAGTATCATGACACATTTCATCTGTTATTTTACAGTGAAATTATACCACGAACAACATTGTTCTACCATTTTTATTACTCTGACCTCAAGAACCATTGAGCTCTGTAGTTTATAAAGATAACACTGAGAGAGAAACAAGAGGAAAACTTCATGTGTCCTTAACACTATAAACCTACTGTATCATATGTATGTATCATTTTACAAAGGACTCTAAATTATCAACATGATCAAAACTTTGTTGAAAATGATATAATAAATGAGCAGTTAGCATTAGCATTAGAAAAAAATGATGTAAAATGTATATATCAAATAATGATACAACAGTCTTTTGGTGACATTTGTTTCATCTCACAATTATTAACAGGTGGCGCAAAAAAAATGCATTCATTTACATTTTTGGCCACATGAATAATAGCACCGCAAGTACTATTTTGCCCAGATTGGGGCCCATAATAAATATATATATGTGCTAATATATATATATACTCTATATACTCACAGATAGTGGAGAAATCATTCACATGAATCGCGAGTCTGAATACTTAGGACCATGTGATATTTCAGTTTTTCTTTTTTAATAAAATGTGCAAAAATGTCAACATTCCTGTGTTTTCTGTCCAATATGGGGTGCTGTGTGTACATTAATGAGGAAAAAAAAGAACTTAAATGATTTTAGCAAATGTGCAATATAACAAAGAGTGAGAAAAATTTAAGAGTCTGAATACTTTCCGTACCCACTGTGTATATATATATATTCACATTGAATCTGAGCTGTGGGATTCACAACATGTAAATTTATCCTCTCTCCTGAAAGACAAAAGTAAAGTTTCCAGTGAACTGAGGGGAAAGAATAGAGTAAAAATTAATAGTTACCTACACGAAATCAGTATGATATCAATGTAGATTATATTTGTAAGGATCGTGTGCTACCACACATTGGTGTGTATTTTACAAACTATAAATGTATTTTTTAGCTACTACTGGAAATTGAATTTAAATGTCTACAAAAAGCATTATATGGTTGAAAACACAGAATAGTTGTGTGATATGACCGCGGCGATCTCTGGCTCTGCACAAGCCAAAGCAACAGATTTGAATTCAGTAGTTGATCACATGATGCACTGGGCGTAATAATCACACCGGTGTGATCGTGCGTTAAATAGTTGTTTGATAAAATAAAAATAGTTGTTGTCCACTTGATTGGCTCTATCTCTCTCTCTCCTCTCCACCTGTAGCTGGTGTGGTGAAGCGCACTGGCCCTTCATCGTCCTGTGGCTGCCGTCGCGCATCATCAAGTGGATGCTGCACACTGTGGTGGTGGTTAGAGAACCCCACATGTAGCCAAAAGTGCTTTGGGTGTGTACGCAATATACAATGGCGTATATAAATGCATCATTCATTCATTCATAAGGGTTAACAATCGCGAGAAAGTTAAGGCCCCGACATACTTCAAGAACAAACTGATGTGGCGTCATTTCAAACAAAATCTGTGCAAAAGTTAAGTTTTGGTAAGTTTTTGGGAGTTTGAAGCGACTGCGAAGGCAAACTTTCCAGAAACTCTGGATCTCTACTCTCGTATTCCTATGGTATTCCTTTATAATAAGTAAAGAAAGAAAATAGAATACAAAAAGATTAGAAAGGTAGTTAGATTTTTTTTTAGAATAAATTAGAATGGTATGATTAGGGGTCAAATAAAGATGGAAGAGATGTGTTTTAAAGCTGATTCTTGAAGGTAGCTAAGGACTCAGCTGCTTGGATTGAGTTAGGCAGGTCATTCCACCAGGAGGAACATTTAATTTAAGAGGATAAATAAAGTGACTGTGCTTCTTTGGGATGGCACAATCAGCGGCGTTCACTTGCAGAACACAAGCTTCTAGAGGGAACATAAATCCTGAAGTAATGAATTTAGGTAAGGGGTGCAGAGCCAGTGGTGGTTTTGTATGCAAACATCAATGCCTTGAATTTTATCACGAGCAGCTATTGGTAGCCAGTGCAAATTGATAAACAAGTGTGGCGTGTATTCTTTGACTCATTAAAAATTAATCTTACTGCGCGTTCTGTTCGAAAGAAAGGGCCTGATCTTCTTAATATGTTGAATAAACAAATCTGCAAGGACCCGGACAGTTTGGTCTGAAGAGCGTTAGCTGATCATCATCATAACTCAAGGTTTCTGGCTGTTTTTTGAAGGAGTTATGGTTGATGTTACCTAACGATGGTGAAAATTGTGATTAAGCGATGGGTTTTGCCTGGAACCTGGCAGTTCTGTCTTGGCAAGGAAGGTTGGTGGAAGGTGATGGTCCTTCATCCAGCAAGAAATGTCTGTTAGACAAGCTGAGATCTGCAGTAGCTACCGATGGATCATCCAAGGATGGAATGAGAGGTAGAGTTGGTGTATCAACTGTGACATAAAGCCATGTTTCTGAATGGCAGGCCTAATGTGATGCCATGTAGACAGAAGAGAAAGAAATATGTATATTACATATATTACAACATGAATTTCATACAGATATTATTGTGAACTTTACACAATACTTTATTATAGTAAATAGGCCTTTTTTAACCACAAATTAACATTAAAAACATATATATAAAGTGATTATTAAAATTGTAATACCAAAAATATTGTTTCATTTGATTACTTTGAAATTAAGATATTGCTAATTATTCTACATTAAGTGAATGTATGCTTAATGTTAGTGTCTGTACTTCCATTAGGAAGAAAAATTAGTTAAAAGTATCACATTCTCACTGTTAATGTGATAATGAATTTCTCTGAATTGCTATGAATTCAGTTCCACTTGAATGTAATTCAATTCAAATTCAGTTCAACATCCTGTAAGGTGAAGTCCATTCAAAATTCATTAATTGAACTGAATTAAATTCTGAAATTCTGAATTTTGCACAGCCCTGGCAGGGGTCTGGAACCTCTTTTTACATCAGTAGGCTAGGTATCACTACTTTCCATGTCACATTAGCATGCTTGTTTGCAGCAAAAAAATCTTTGTGGCAAGGGAGAAACCTACAAAAGCGGTATTAAACTAAGGCAATTCTGAAATGAAATTGTACTCACGAACACTTTAATGAAGGTGCAGCCTTACCGTGGGCACCTTCTCGGGTGACACTACTGCACAAGGCTAGCCATGACTGATATGTTCCGGTCTTTTTTACCCCCGTTTCACGTCCAGGACTTTCAGGCATGCCTTTTCGCGTTATGTCCAGGAGATTAAATGGTCTGTCTGGTCAACCTTGTTTGGTCTTTCATAAAACTTTTGAAATTCATCATCAGGTCGTCCGGTGACAGCTTCGCCTTGCGAGAAACCGGTCACACCTGCCTTGTGTTGACATCCACAGTGTGTATTAATGTGCCACCTGTGTGGCGAAGCTTCTTTTTTTTTTTGTTTTTTGTGATTTTCTTTGTCCAATTCAGTTTTCCTACCACCAGGTGTAGGTCTCACTGGCTCATCCAGGCCACATCAAAGTGTTAGTAGCACTCATTTGCAGAAGACAACAACACAAACAAGATCCACGTTTAGGCGCCCGTAAGATTGCGTCGAGCTTCGCCGAATTCCTGATTGGTGAGAAGGATATATCGCATTTATTTCAAAAAACTGGTTTAGCTTATAAGCGGTTTGGAGAAACTTGCATCTTGCAGTACATTTTAAACAAGGAAATAAAGCGATTTGGCATGAAACATTTGATGGAACGAGAGAATAAGTTCAGTACAGCACAATGGCATAATGAATCATTTTTTTTTTAATTTGGCGTTTACTTAGCGTTTTTGAAAGCTCTAAATGCTTTCATGAAAAAATTCTTATTTTCTCCATTTTGTTGTGTTTTTTTGTTACTAAGAGCGCTGGCATATTTTACATTCATATAAACATTGCTTTCATCTGATTGAAGTCAAATGTTAGATATACGCTGCTCATGTATTTCAAACTTTGTTTTACCCCTAAATGAAGAGCGAAAAAACTTAGTTTTGAGTATATCGAGAGCCTTACAGGCAACCCCTCTTTAGTAGCTTAGTGGGTAGTATTAAGCACTACATGTTGCTGGTATTGTAAAAGTATTGATGTATGTTGTTTTCCATTTAAAATGTGATTAACTTGTATTGGTACTTTCTGTTTTAGACCTGATCCTGCTGAAAAGAAAGTGAGGAACTAAATGAAATAAAGGACAAAGATCAATATAAGAACATGATTTCATGGGAGAAAATTTCTTTAGTTACTCACAAACTAAACAGACTTCACAAAGAAGCTCAGGAGCAAATATAAGTCATTTCATCTGCCAACAGTGAAGGTTTCACTAAAAAGGAAGCCTTGAAACCATGTAAATTCACACTGGAAGAAGCCTTACCTGCACCAACAATGTGGAAAAAGTTTCATTAAAGGAACCTTAAAAAGACACAATAAATTCACACTGGAAAGAAACCTTACACCTGCCCTCAATGTGGACTAAGTTTCACTCAAAAGGAGCATAACCGGCACATTAGAATTCACACAAGAGAAGAGCCTTTTACCACTGCAAACTGTGTGGAAATGGTTTCATTCGAAAAGAAAGCTTAGAAATCCACATGAGAATTCACACACTGGAGAGAAGCCTTACACCTGCCAACCCAGTGTGGGAAAAAGTTTCTGTCAAGAAGGAAACCTCAAAGTCCACATGAGTGTTCACACTGGAGACTTTTCAACTGCCAACAATGTGGTAAAAGTTTGCATTAAAGAAACCTTGAAGAAGTCCACATGAGAATTCACAGTGGAGAAAAGCTGTTTGTATGCCCTAAGGAGTGGGAAAAGAGTTTCTGTCAACAAGGAAACCTCAAAGTCCACATGAGAATTCACACACTGGAAAGAGGCTTTCATCTACTTAACTGGCAATGGAAATAGTTTCAGATGCAAAACATCCTTAACATACACAGTTCACTTTCGAGAGGAAACGGTTTGCAGAAAGCAGTGAGGTGTTTCTAGAAAGGAAACACTGTAGAGAATCATGTGAACTGACAGAGTGTGTCTGCCTCCCGAACAATGTTAGGTTGAAGAATCCTGGTTTGTCCATTAAAGTATACCTTTTGACATGCTTCCATGTTGTTGTTGCTCAACAATGTCATGGATGCAATGTTGTCTGAGGGGGTCTGTCAAAGGACAAAAGGCGGTGCTTTCGGGTTATGACTGAAGAGTGACTAGTAGACTGGGTAGATTTGACATGACGCATTTTTTACATGAGTCTCAACTGACTCATAAAAAATCACAGCTACTTTATCCAGGCTGTGCGGTTTACAGTTTTTGGAACATATGATAGTTACATTGCCCCAGACCTCCACTTATCATAAAAAGACAGGAAATTTCGATTTGAGTTATGCGGACCTTTCAACCCAACATTGCAAGAAACGACAAAAAAGAGTAGCAGTAAAAGTTGCATATGTTAATACTTCTGTATACTTATTGGCTTCATTATCCTAAAGTCTCAATAATGGTACACATACTCTCAAAACGAGTTATCTTTAAGAATCCCAAGCTTCTGCTTATAAAAGACCCCCAGATCGTCCCCAAAAAAAAAAATAACATACAAATAATATAATAATCCTTAACAAAATCAATAGTGCCCTCATGCCTAGAGGCTCGGCCCCTAATAAACGGGAGCAATTCCAGAGGGTACCATCGCACCGCTGGTGATCCAATTGCGCCCCTAATTAGTGATAGAATATTAAGATACCTTTTTGGGACGAGAGTATTTAACTTTTTTCGTAACTTCAGCAGTCAACCCCACTTCTCACATCCATCCTTAAGGGTAGCAAACAATGCCTGATCAGACACCAGCACGCATGAACACTCCTTTCGGCAACTGAAAGAACACTTTACTACAGCTCCTATTCTTCACCATCCCAACTCAGATCTTGAATTCACCATAGAAGTAGATGCTTCAAAATACTGGAACGATGCATGTACTATCTCAAAAAAAAACAACAAAAACACGGTAATCCACCCAAACTATTCCCATGGTGCCATCTACTCCCCCAAACTCAGTTCCCCTGAAAGAAACTTATGGTGTTGGAGGATAGGGAATTATTAGCCATAAAGAATGACTCAATCCAGCTGGAAGCGGGACGCCCTCTCTCAACAACATTTGAACCATTTACCATAAACACCGTACAATGTGACAATGGGATATTATGACTGAGATCACAGAGGCCCAGATCAACGAGCCAGTCCCTCCTGAATACCCTCCAAACCGGACCTAATGTAACTCTGAATTTCCCACCATAGAGTGATAACAGTGGGTCGGAGGTCATGACTCCCCCAATGCCGGTCATCCAGGTATCAATGCCACCATTCAACTTGTCATCAACTGCTTCTGATGGGCCTCTCTACAGACATATGTGTCTAACTTCATTTCAAGACTGCAACATCTGTGGCATTTCTAAAAACTACTCCCATCAATGACCAGTAGGTCTTCTGCAGCTCCCTTGCCATTCCTCAACACCCCTCGTCACATATCACCATAGACTCCATCACTGATCTTCCCGACGATTCTCACAATTATACCACCATATCTCACGTCATTGATCGCTTTTCCAAGGCCTGTTGCTTTTGATGACCACTGACCAAGCCTCCCCCACCGACCCTTTGAAACATTCGAGGCATTGCTGAACCAGGTATTCTGGGTTTTATGGTCTGCCAGAGGAGATTGTGTACTCTGTTTTTCAACCATCGGACCTACCCACAGTCAACGACTTGTTACATAGAAGTGAGGAGACTTGGAATTCAGCTCATGTGCATCTTCAACAAGGAGTCCGCAGAGTCAAGGAACAGGCTGATCACTGTTGAAGGGCAGGACCCATCTTCACTCCAGGACAGTGGGTTTGGCTATCTGCTAAAGATCTCTGCCTTCACCTTTCATGCAGGAAACTATAGTCCTAGGTACGTGGTTCCTTTCAAAATCATTAAGCAAATTACTCCTGTATCATATTGTTGGGCTTTTCCATTCAATTATCATATCTCACCCACTTTTCATGTACCCTGCTCAAGCCCACATGTAGTCCGAGAAGAGCAGCCCTCCCATCATCATTTACGGCGAGGAGGCCTATCAAGTGCGAGAGATCCTGGATTCATGACTCCGAGGCAGGGTGTTTCAAAATCTTATCGACTGGGAGGGGATCTTGAGGAGAGATCTTGGGTTAACTCCCAGGACATCCTAGATCCTACACTCACCACTGCATTTCACCTGGGACCACCCCACAGACCAGCACCGAGACCCCATGGAAGGCCTCAGCATCTTGATAGTTCTCGCTCTTGACTGCTTTTGCTGATATTGACCCTGTTTATGCTGACTGCATTTGATTCTGCGTGTATGATCTTAGACTGTTAGCTCTTGTGATTCTCTGCCGTCTGGACCTCTTGACTGCTTTTGCTGATATTGACCCTGTTTATGCTGATTGCTGCCAGCCCCGACCATTGCCCGGTAAACGTTTATGTCTCTGGATTCTCTGTGCCATACCTGACACTGTTAATTGACCCTGCTTGTATCTGACTTTGTTTAATTAAACTGCAAATGGATCCACTCGCTTTTGACCCCTCATTACAATTAGTAACTAGTAATTAAAACTAGTAATTAATAACTTGTTTAGAGTTACTTACCCAACACTGTGTATATGTGATCCGTCACGGAAACCAGTGACACAAGTCAGCAGCACAACTTTCGAGCAAAATGAGAAATAAGTGTTTTTTTTTTCAAAATTGGTGATTTTCGTTTTTTTGCTGAATCTGTTAGTTGAGACCATGAAGAAGCCTCTCCGTGTTTGAGATAGCAGTATTGGTATATTTAAAACCATTCATTTTGAGGTTGAAATCGGCTTGTTTTTCAGAGAGACTAGAGCACGCAGTAGGGGCGTGTCATTGTATGTGTTTTTCCAAACTGGATAAGCCGGCTTTTGTTTCATTTGTTATTGCCCCCGCCCTTCAAGGGAAGCGTGGCTACTTATTATGCAGCGCTCTGGCCGGCTCTAGCTGATATCAAAATTCAATAAAGATGGACGCCGCAAAGATTATCGCAGACGAGAATGTATCGGACTGGCATCAAACGAGTTGGACCGTAAGATATCAGAGGCTATATATTGATTGTAACATTTGATGGGGATAAAGACAGAGAAATGGGGAAAATCTGTAACTTTGACTGTAAATGCTACACAAGGAGAAAAGAGAACTGTCTGCATGGGAGACAGTGCTGTAGCCAGAAGCTTTCTCCAGACATTATGTACAACATACAGCTGGATTCTTTAGCTGCGGAAAAAGAGTGGCAGGACATGCGAATTATTGGACAGTTAGAGGCAAACAGACGCACAGTGCAAACTTATTTGATGGTAACTTATTTCATTGGAGGCAACGAGATCTGCAAGAATACTTTTCTGTTTCTTATGGGGTGAGTTTCCATAAACATCAAAGTTTGTCATTTTGTGTTCATTCTAAGAACACGTACATGTTATCTCATGTTTAGTGCATGTTTAGACCTTACGTTAGTTACTTGCATTTACGCGTTACGCTAAGTGTTTCCCGCGTGAGGTAATTTTTTGTTGTACGTTGCCATGATGTTCACGCATGCACAAAACTACTACGGTACCTCAGCGTTTCACAGACACACTGAAAATCTTCAGCTGGTTCCACTCACTGCAATGGATAAATGCATAGATTAGTAAACTCACAACACCACAAAAACTATAAAAACAGTAAATTATATCCAGCATCTTTTACAGTGTGCAAAAATGCCCAAGATACATATTCAATGGTTAAAACATTAACTTTGAAGTCAATCTATACAGCAACATCTAAACATTCACCCAGGGTTTTCCGCTGCATTAAAAGTAAAGCTGAATTTGAATACAGTAAGTCTATGTAAAATGTAGATGCTCAGAAACAATCATCGACAGTAAGAACTAAAGACACAAGTTTCTCTCTTTTACAGATTTAAGTTTGCTTTTGAATGAATGTGTCAGCTTTTATAAGTTTTCAAAGCTACATAAAAATACACAACTGTTTAACTGGGAGCAGTTTCATCATATACCACGCCTAAAAAAAAACTGCAGTGGCAAAACACTCTTCATAAATTCAAGCTCAAGGCCAAGGATAACCACATAGTTGCACGGTAGTTGCAATAGAGGAGTAGATGGACACCTCAAAAGTTACATCAATGGAAATCAGTTTAAAGTAAAGTTTGGTTGCATTTTAGAAACATGAGAGATTGCAACATTCTGTGACCTAAACGTGCACGATGAGGTCTCATTATAATGCCTCCTCTACTGAAAACCCTCTCCACTGGTGCAGAGGAGCCAGGGACTGACAGCACCTTCAATGCCAAATTGTGGAGTTGTGGGAATCTAGCATGGTTTTTGGCCCAGAAGACAAGTGCATTGTCAGTATCAGAGTCACGGATGGCATCAAAGTATTTGCTTATCTGTGTTACAATACTTGAATTCTGGACTGAGCCGCGCTTCTTGTGTGCCTTGTAGCGGGACAGAAGGCGAGGGCTTTTGGGTGGTGGCGAATCACTGGCTGGATCCACATTCATGGCTTCTGAGGCAGTTTCATCATCTTCTTTACTGACCATCATGTTCTCCACCTCTAAGATCAATGTGTCTGAAAAACACAAACACAAGCACAATGAGTTAGATTTAAAAGGATATGTACATAGAGTTAAATTAAACACTTTTAGGAACTTTTATAAGACACATTTTTTAAATGATCAATTACATTATCTTTTTTGTTATTCAAATAAACATAGCAAGTTAATGTAAATGCTGGTTATTTCATTCAGTGCAGAGGTCAGTAATGAAATGATTTTATGAATAGTTATTTATTTAGGTTACAAGGTGATACTGTACTAAATCTAACCATTGGCCTACTGTTTTTAATAGTACTTGGAACACTCCGTACTTTGATTTCTCTCTACAGGTAAGTATGATGGGCTAGTATAAAGTGAGTTTGGTTTATGTACAATAGGCATGTTACCAGCCTAAATATAAAGAGTATCAGGTTCAGTTGGCCCAGAGTATTACAAAATATTTTTAATGACAAAAATAAACAGATGAAAGGAAGACTCTATGAATTCCACTGTAAGACTAGTTAAGGCTTTTATAGGCTACTAATTTAAAACATTTAGGATTCATAGTTTTGCAAATAATTTATTTTTACTGGATAAAAATGTATACTAACCCGTCAGTGTCTTAAGTTCATCTCTGAATTTCTTCACTGATGTTGCATTTCCCCCATTGGTAACATCTAAGTCCACCCAGCTTAAGCCAAACTGTGGATCCAGCATGGTAGCAAAAAAGTACACAGTGTGGTTAAAAGGTTCCTCTTTTCTGCTATCTTTGCCCATGTTTGTTTTTGTAAAGATTCCAGAGAATCATTTCACCAGAGACTGCTGGAGGGCTCTGACCAATGGCCTGCACTGCATTCGGGTCTCCTCCATCTTGAGGAGGTGTGTATTCAAGTCCAGGTTGGAACCACCATGCTAATGGTAACTGATTTCTCTCCTTCTGTCAGGTCTGTTGCCTCGGAAAAATGGAGCAAGAACTGCACTCAGTTCCTTCAGCTGGTTCCACTCATGGACACTAAACACCACATCCCTATAATCTTTGCTGCACTTCGTTCAGGGCTTTGTGGCCCAAAGCTGTGAGAGCCTGTACTTGTTTGAATGTACTGTTCCAGCGAGTAGTGTTTGCAGCTGGAACAGTCCTATTAGTGTCAAACATAGCCTCAAACTTGTCTTTGAATTGTGAGCTGCTATGTAATAGAGTTGTGAACCGTGATGTTTTGGCTATGGTGCTGGAAATGGCCCTAACCTCCTTCATGTCATCATTAACAACTAACTGCAGAGAGTGTGCAAAGCAGGAAAGACGTTCACCTGATGACCAGGGTAATTCTGTGTCTTCCACTGAAGTAATGTCCTCCCACAAGTGCTCATCATCTAGATTATCCTCCTCACTCTCACTGTCGTCAGATTGCTGTTGGGGCATGTTTACTTTGAAAGCGCATTTCATACTGGCGGCATTGTCTGTTAAGATATAGCTTATTTTCTGATGGATACCATATTCTTCTGTGATCTCCTCAAAGGCAGAAGCAATATGCTCTCCAGGATGTCTGCCTACAAAACGCTTACAGTCCAGCAGGTAGGATTCAAGTGCATAGGAATCCTTTGATTTATAGCACACATGGGCAGTCACTCCCAGGAAGGAGCGTAGCCTGCGATCAGACCAGATGTCAGTTGTTAATGACACGGATGACTGGGTCTCAAGTTTCTTCAAAACAGTTTTCTTGACCTTCCTTACCAACTCTGGTATCCATCTCTCAGAAATAGTTTTTCTAGAGATTGGTGTGTATTTACTATCCATAATCCCAAGAAAGTGTTTAAAATGTCCATTTTCCACAAGTGACAGAGGCAGACAACACCCAATTATTAAATCTTGAACAATGGCTTCACTGATGTCTTGTTGCCTTGGCGACTGTAGACTGTAGAGCTGCACTTTCTGTGTAAAGAATGATATAGTTGGCTGTGTGACATCTGTCTGTTGCCCTGCCTTGTACTCCAAATTAATGAGAATGAGAAACTATCACAGAAAATGATTAATAATAATGATTAATGAGAAACTATCACAGAAAAACAACTCTGATTGCATCCAAGATATCAGTGATGGTACACTGTATAAGAGAATTACAATGCTGACAGAACAGGGCAATATATCTTTGACATGGAATACAGATGGTGTCCCAGTGTTTAACTCTTCAAGCTATTCAATGTGGCCAATTCAGTGTACCATAAACCAAGTCCCTCCTTCTGAACGAAAAAACTTTGTGTTGGTGCCTGCACTATGGTTTGGGCAAACCAAGCCAAAAATGGAAAGCTTTCTAAAACCATTCATTGAAGAGTGCAGATCTTTAGAATCTGAAAGTGTTGTGTGGCACAACACTGTGACAAAAACTTATGAATGTTGGAAAGTTGCTGCGATTCTATACACAGTTGACTCTGTTGCAAGGGCTCCAGTGCAAAATATCAACCAGTTTAATGGGGCACATGGCTGTAATTTTTGCACTCATTCTGAAGAGAGAGTGGAAAAGGGTGATGGGTTTACCAGGGTCTACCCACTCTCAGTACCCATTCCTAGTCTGAGAACACACGAGGGCATGGTCCATGATGCAGAACTGGCCTCTGTAAATAACCCAGTCAATGGTGTTAAAGGACCAAGTCTTCTGACCACATTACAGTGTTTTGACATGGCAGAACGTTTTGTTCCAGACTATTTACATAGTGTACTTCTTGGAGTAGTGCGCCAAATAACAGGCTTGTGGTTTGACAACAAAGTGCCAGAAGTAAACGTCAAAAATCCAAGTGTCTTGAAAGAGATAGACAAATGTTTGAAATCAGTCCGGCCACCTAGCAAGATAATCCATCTGCCACGATCTGTAAAAGAACGGCAAAAATGGAAAGGAAGTGAGTGGAGAACATTTCTTCTAATCTCTCCGTTTATACTGGTGGGTTTAATCCTGTATTTCCACCACTGGATGCTACTAGCCTTTGCCGTTTATCTGCTAACTAGTTCACATATTTCACATGTGAACATCGACAAGGCTCATGAATACATTTCATCAGCACTTCGGGGTTATTCCTTGTGCAAAACGTTGCACAGGTCAGTAGCTGCAATTTTTTTTGGTCATGGTCAGGTGAAGGAGCTACCAATGTCTCAGCAAATCCTACTACAGGATTCTGGAATTCATACAGAACAAAATCACGCCACCTACTTTCAGAGGTTTGTTTGTGATGGGACACTCTACCCCACTGATCAGTATGACTCAAAATACTCCAGATGTAATTCCTTGGTAACCACTGGGCAACAGGTTGCAAAAATTTAACACATCATTGTTGTTCAAACACAGGCCACCCCCAAACAACCAGTTTTACTGGTAAGGTTAACAAATCAAATTCAAGCCTTTCACAAAAAGCGAACAGAGTATGTTTGCATTGATTCTCACATACTTAATGTCACATTCTGTGCAGGCTACAAGGCAGTACTTCCATCTGAAGTAACAAACTAATGTATAGAAATTGTAAAAAGACTAGATGGGCTTGTCATTTTGCCCCTACCAAACACATATGAAAGAGATTAAAAAATAAGCAGAATCAGATTTACTGTAGTATCTCAATGGGAGGAGGAGAAAATTAATGCTTTGAGAAAAGAATGTTTATGGTTGAATCATTAGTACAAATTTAGTAAAATTGCATTGTGTATGGTCACCCATCTATTCATTAGAATAACTCAATATAAATGTACTATATTTCTTGTATTAACTGCATGTTTTAATCTCAGAATGTGACAAATAAAATGTATATATGTGTATAAAACGTACAAAATGCAATACAAATAAACATGAATTGAAAACCACGTGTAAATAATTAATAAAGAGATTAACAAATAATCAGAATCAGATTTATTGTGACAGTATCTCAATGTAAAATGTGAGGAGGAGAAAATGAATGCTTTGGGAAAATTTTTTTTTTTTGTTGAATCCTTAGTACAAATATAGTAAAAAATATTGTGTATGTTTACCCATGAATTTTGAGAACTCTGTATAAACGTACACAACCCATTTGCATCTTTTATGCATTGGCTATATCTTAATTTTTGTGTTGTGGCTGATTTATTGATTTTATTTGAAAAATTGAATTGTCAGCAAGTGTCCACAGTGTCACCAAGTCTCATGCCATTTAGATTAAGACAACTATTATTATTATTATTATTATTATTATTATTTAAGATAGCTTATGGGTAAATGTTGCATAGCAGTGGTCCATAGCTTTTTCTTGCTGTACAGTAGTAGCCTACTGGTACCACAGCTGCAGTAATGTAGTATGAGTGTTAGGTTTATACATGCATTTCAGTACTTCATTATATTGGAAAACTACAGTTGTACTTCATTTGACTGCAGATGTACTAACATTTACTGTAGTTTTACTGCTGTCGTACTTCAATGTACTGCAGTTGTACTGTCATTATACTGCAAATCTATGGCTGTGCTTAATTATACTGCAGTTATACTGCTTTGTACTGCAGTTTTACTGCAGTTGTACTTCAATATACTGCAGTTGTTTTTTGTAAGGGCATTATGAACTTGTTTAATTAATTCATTAATATAATTCAGACCAAACGGATAAGCTGTAGGCTATCCGTGCTTCCATGATAATGTATAACGTTAGCTACATTGTTAGCCAAACCAACCAACTAGCCTTGACAATATAAAGATACTACTTTAATAGGTAATGCAACACAGACAAAGTGAATTAGACATGTAGTGTACACATAGGTATACAGACAAATGGCAAAATTAAACTTCAATGTTAGAGGTCTATACAGCACTTTATCTGATTCAGAACTTGATAACCTTGTTGCTCATAAAAAAAGAAGACATGCTACATGCAGGTTATGGGCTTACTAAGGGAAGTTTGCAAACCAGAGGACATGGGGTTGAATGGGAGAGAGGCCCTTAATGCATCATGTTGACACCATGGGCATCCTCTCCTGTTTTGTAAATGTTTGTGTTGTCCCGGAACAAAAGTACTTGTACACATTGATACAAACCACAAACTGATCCGCTGAGTGTATGTATGTATGTATTGTGTCTGTCTGTCAGTTGGTGTTGCCAAGTGTAAACGCGCCATGTTCTTATTGACTGATGATCCGATCTGCTTGATTGGATCATGGTGATTGCATGTAAGTGCAGCCAATGTATATGTGTGTGTGTGTGTACTGTATTATATGGATGACAGTCAGACATGATGTGGAATTATTCAAGTGAAGTTCTGATAGCCTCATTTTGGAATGATCTGAAGCATTTTTATATGTAAAGACAGTCTCTGTGGGTCTTAGAGAGGATTCCAAGTCATGCAAGGAAAAGGTCAAAATGGAGTCTGGCTTTAGCTCTTTATCTTGAGTGAGGGAAATCCCAATTTTGTCTTATGATTTTCCCTAATATTCTATGAATGTGTTTCCAGACCCATTTATCTTGGGTTAACTGCCTAAAGTTGCCAACGCTGGAGGAGTTATTTTTATACAGTCACTAGTTTATAAAATCATCTGTAGAGGAGGAACTATTAAACTCAGGCTTTGTGGTGTCAACTGACAGGTCTCAGTTTTATGATCATCTAGTGTGAGACTCGGGGCATCTTGTGAAATTCAGTTCTTTGCGTTGTTTCATCACAATTCTGGGCTGCATTTCCCAAAACCATAGTAAGCTTAAGTTGATCATAGCCCCATTGGTTTCAATGGGTCTACCATGTACTTAAGCTTACAATGCTTTTGGGAAACACAGCCTTGATCAAGTCTTCAGTATCTGAATTGCTCCAAAATCACATACTGACAATTTACATGTAGCAAGCAGGGTGGGGCTGGGAGTCGTGGGAACAGAGCAAGGAGGCGGGAACCTTCCATGAAACTAGAGGCCTCAATCCCTTCCCATGGCTCTCGGGCCCCATCCTGCCTGCCACAATAATGTTTGAGGTCTTTTTGATATGTGAAACACATTTTACACTGAAGACACGTAAAAGGTCTCTCTCCAGTGTAAAGCCTCATGTGATTATTAATGGTTGCTTTTCGCCTGAAACTCTTTCCACTGTTCACATGTAAACTGCTTCTCACCAGTGTGACTGTTCGTGTGATAGTTAAGATTTAGTTTTGTTGTGATGTTCTTCCACTCAATTTACAGGTTTAATCTTCTCTCTGTTGTGAATTCTCATGTGCCCGTTAAAGCTTGTTTGTCGTGTGAAACTGTTTCCACACAGTTTACATGTGAACGGCTTCTCTCCAGTGTGAATTCTCTTGTGCCTGTTAAAGTTTCCTTGTTGAGTGAAACTCTTTCCACATTGAGGGCAGGTGTAAGGCTTCTCTCCAGTGTGAATCCTTATGTGCATGTTAAAACTTCCTTTTCCAACAAAATTATTCCCACACAGTTTGCATGTGTAAGGCTTCACTCCTGTGTGAATTGTCATGTGGGCATTAAAAGTGCTTTTATGAGTAAAACTCTTTCCACATTGAGGACAGGTGAAAGGTTTTTCCTCGGTGTGAATCCTCATGTGGACTTTAAGGTTTCCATGTTCATTGAAACTCTTTCCACACTGTTGGCAGATGAAAGGCTTCTCTCCAGTGTGAATCCTCATGTGGACTTTAAGTTTTCCTTGATGGCTGAAACTCTTTCCACACTGTTGGCAGGTGAAATTACTTCTAGATCTAGTCTTTCGAGCTCTTTTTTGTGAGGAAGTCTTTGCTGTCTGTGAGCAACTAAATGTTTGTCCAGTAATGAAATCATGATGTTTCTTGTACTGATCTTTATTTTGCATTTCATTCAGTTCTTCACACTCCTCTTTCAGGTCTAGAGTGAAAAGAGACAAATACAAGTTAACACCCATTTAAAAGCAACAGTAGACCAGAAATCAATAATGGCTACAATCTGCCTTTCATGTCTAAAACAGGGATGTCAAACTCAGCTTGTAGAGGGTCACAGTCCCACAGAGTTCAGCTCCAACACACCTAGCTTTAGATTTCAAGTGATGAAGACCTTGATTCCGGTGTGTTTAGTTAGAGTTGGAGCTAAACTCTGCAGGGCTGTGGCCCTCCAGGAACTGAATTTGGCATCCCGTATATAAAATATCAAAAAATACATATTGCCGGGGCACTCGTGGACACTGGAGAAGATGGCCACCTAAACTGTGGCTCCGCTCCTAATTGCTTAATAAATTGCTACCCTCTTTGATTTAAGTTAAAGAATCTCCAAATTAAAAAGCTCAACACACGACTAACGTGTCTGAGACTCAAGATCTAAAGCCCTTCCACTTGTTGCAACCTCACGATCACAGAAAAAGAAGCAGAAATATCCTCATCTTCAACAGAACAAACTGACCCAGTTTTAAACTAAATACGAGCACTTAGTACCCGATTGGGGAACATCGATGGTCGTTTTGACACTATCGAAAGTCGTCTCGATACTATATCGACCTCTGTTTCTGGTGTTTACAAGACTTATCCAACTTATGACAAAGAGTGTCCTCAAATGAATCCCGCTTAATGGAATCTGAAAACAGAATCTCTACCACAGAGGATGCTCTGCGGGCCCACGAAGGTGAACTTTCTGCTTTGACAAAAAAAGATGACTCAGCTTCAAGCTAAAGTGGATGACCTAGAAAACCGAGGAAGACGTAAGAATCTGTGAATCGTTGGATTACCCGAGAAAGCTTAAGGTTCTACCCCGCTCCCCCAATTCCTGAGGGAAATGATACTTAAATGGCTTGACCTCTCTTTTGATCTCTATTAAGGGGAGTAACATTTCCGTAACAAGCTTGAGGCATTCAGCCAATCACAATGCACTGAATAGCTGGCCAATCACAGCATACTTTGCTTTTCAGACCGATGAGCTTTGTAAAAATAGATGCGTTTCAGAAGGCGGGGCATAGAGGAGAATCTATAATGTACATTATATGGAAAATAATGTTTTTTATTTTTTTACCTTAAACTGCATAAACACATTTCATTATACCAAATACACAAAATAATGTTAATTTTAACAGCATCATATGACCCCTTTAAGCTAAATATACCAAAACAATAAATAACTGTATTGCATCTTTTTTTAAACAGACTGTTCAGATTAAGATTCAATAAATACAAAGCTGGGGTCATATCAAAGTTTAGTTCAAGAAGATCTTTCATTAGCCTATGTATTTTCTTACAATATGGCAACATTTTGTCACAGTACCAAAAACAATGAACGAATGTACCTTTATCTTTTTCACACTTGAAACAGTAGCATTGATAAACATCTTCTTAACATGCATTGGTGTAAGATATATCATATAATACATTTTTAAGTTGAGCTCATGGATCCCAAGGGAAGTATATTTAGGGTACATATTATCACATCCAACAGCCCAGTCATTCTCTTCAATGGTTTGTCCAGTGTCTTTCTCCCAAGGCAGAGGTGCAATTACTAGACAAGATGTCATATGCCCTTGATACTGATGCCTTTAAACAGACTGGATTCAGTTAAAGGTCTTCAATTTCTGTTCTCAACTCTTCTTTGTCTATCTTTGGTTTTAAAAGTGCCACAACTGAAGATATTTGTAAAAATTGGACTTTGGAACTTTAAATTCCTCCACAATCTGCTTGAAAGACTTTAGAGTGCCCTCTGAAAACAGACAAGATATTTGAGATTCCCAGTGTCAGCCATGCTGAAAGACTGAAAATCAGGGTTAAGTATGTCTTAACATCTCTCCAGGCATGTCTTTGATATAGTAAAATGCTCTGAAATATTGTTTAGCTTTGAATAGTTCTTAACAAAAGGTAGAAATCTAATTGGTAGTGGGGCGCAAGCTGATTCTTCAATATTATACCAGACAGAATTGGTTCTCTCACTGATTTGATTTTCAAAAATAAAAGGCAAGTGTTTGTTAATTAAAATAATTGTGCCTCTTTTCCTAGGGTAAGCTATGAATGAGGAATAATACACTTGACCCACCCAATCTCGATTCAATTTCAAATGTTCGCTATCTGATAGATGAGCTTCTTGAAGCAGGCAACTGCGACTTTTCATTTTTAAGAAATGTCAGTATTTTTTCTCTTTGACTACATGCCCTAATCCTTTGACATTCCATGTCACAAATCTAGTCGTGCTCTGCATTACAATAAAGTGTAACCAAATAAGAGACCGTTAATGTAGCGCGCGCATATAGCTCTATTGTTTGTTTCAACAGCCTAAAATCTGTTCTTTTAATCTGCAGTGCATAAAAACTCATGCAAACATAAAGTTTTCATGACCACGCACACAGTAACGTGACGTGAGCAAGAGCATGCTTTTATTCATGCGTCTGCCTGCATCCCTGAGTAGTGCATGTAAGACTGCCGTCATTCAAATAATAAAAACGTATTGCCGTAAACAATGTATTTTGCAGCACCACGAAATAAACGACAGAGCACAATATGAATCGATAGACTTTTAATTTCGTCCATCCGATTTATATCGTCATATCTCCCAGCCCTAGTTGGACTGTTCTGGAACAGTGTTGAAATACAACTTAACCACTAATTTCTAGTCATGTCCTCTTTTTGAAGGCAAAACAAAGTTTCACTTCAATGAAACACACAGCGACTCCACAACATGGCAGCTGCGGCAACAGAGAGAATAAATGTTACGCCTTCTTTCTTTGTGTGAACATTTGGGGCGGCGTTATGCATATCTTCCCACACCATGACTTAGACTGGGGGCATGTTAGAACGAGCCGTATAAGGGGGGTATGGACGAGTCTTAACTTTTATAAAGAATATCTCTTTGGATTTGAGACTTTAGTCTTTGCAACTTTACAGATCTTCTTTATTCACCAAGAGCTTGTAACACTCCAAAGAGAAAGGACAAACTTAAATCACATCATATGACCCCTTTAAAGGATTATTATAAATCATACAGTGTGTGCCTGTCTTAAGGCAAAGATGCAAATTGACAGTTGCCTCTGAAATCAGTGTCCCTTGATGCGTCTGATTATGTACAGGAGATCATCCACATTTAATTCATGTTAAAATAATCTTAATAATTACAAATATATTTTTCTAGTCTAATTAATCTTTTTTGAAATTTAAACATTCACAGATGTATTCAAACATATTAAATACAGAAGAATGGTAATATATATATATATATATATTTATATATATATATATATATATATATATGGTGCGTCTATTTAGCCAATCTTCCTTCTAGAGTTATTTTTCTTGGTGGCTATTGAGTTTATGGTCACTGAATGACTTTAATGAGGTAAATGTAATATTATGTGTCATATTGTTTTATTGATGTCTTTCTAGAGTACAAACACTGATTGACTGATTACATTACACATGAAATGGATTTCTGTAAGTTACAGCCTACAGGTGTTTTCAGCATCCAGTCTGATGTTCATTCATGTTTATTTTGTGTGTCTATTTAGTCAATCTTCCTTCTAGAGTTAATCAGTAGTAAAGCAGAAGTGATGATTGTTCACGTGCGCTTTGCTTGATCTGAGGCGGCAACAGTGGTCTGTCACAGCACATAAAACGGGCAAAATCTGTAATCCTTAATTTCAAGAGGAACAACTGAAAACAGCATCTAGACCAAAATATAGACAGGATTTAAGAATGGATATCAGTTCTTAAAAATGAGAATCAATTAAAATCAAGAAATATGTGCAGACTGTTGCATAAATAAATGATAGAAATAAAAGTTTTTGATTGTTTTTAATTAAGCAGTACATACTGGGTTTAATGTTACACTACCGTTTTGTTTTGTCTACTCCACTACTGTATTATCTTTCCTCTACACAACAGAACACATAATTTTAATAAGGATCAAATCAAACTGAGTTCAGCTTTGAGAATTTCCACAAAACCTTTATTTTCTAATTAACTTCACTTCAAACTCCAAATCTTCACTCTACCCTCAAATAAACACCATCCTCTAAAAAAAACTACACCTTCGTTGTTCCTCAGTCTCTTCATGTTTGACTAAATGTTTCTTCAATTTTCATGTCTTCACTCTCCTCTTAAATAAATGCCTTCTGATTTAATAGTGAGTCGTGTGGATCTCAGCTGTTTCAGCAGGTGTTTTTCTGTGTGTTTGGACACTATCCTGTTTAAATGAAAATTATTAAGAGACTGTAAAATAAATTAAAAGTAGATCACTGTGTGTATCTCAATAAGTTTCCGAGTTCTGTAAAAGAGTCAGTCAGAGTGAGATTCGAATCACTGAATCATTCTGCGATGCAATTGATTCAGTTGATTCGGAGTTGATTAAAGATCCGTTTCTCCGTCACTACTCGCCGGTGATTGAACTGGTGTTTATGATAAACTGTTCATGTTCATTCGTGCACGGATGCGCTTTACTCACACAAAATAAATGTAACACTGTAATTATTTATCTAATGACAATAATTACAGTCAGTAATAATTCATTTCACATGCATATACATCAAACACAATTCTCTAAACGAGCTGTAGTGATTCAAACACTTCATATGAGTAAAAGCACACACCTTCAGCTGAATCACAGACGCAGAGCGCGGCGCAGACTTATGACGTCACATCACCAAAACAAAATAAAAGTCTTGTTTGCTAAAGCATAGAATTTTACATTAAAATACGAATATAATTGAGGCAAAGGATGGACTGAATTAATTAACAAATTGCAGAGCGATCAAAAGCTTGCTCTATTCTTTTTATATTCTATCTGTTTTCTTTTTATTTATTATATTATTTAAAAGCCCTTGCTACTTGTACTGCATTTATGCTAACTGAGACTTGTTATAGCACTTATATATCATTGTTGTTTTTGATTGCTTCCATTGTCCTCATTTGTAAGTCACTTTGGATAAAAGCGTCTGCTAAATGACTAAATGTAAATGTAAATGTTAAAGCCCAAACCCATTCATACCGTTGTTGTAATGAGACTCATTACTAAAACATGTTTTTTACAGAAACTGTAGTTTTCCACCAAAATAAAAGATCAGCTGGTTTCAGTCATAAAGGAACACGGGTTTCTCTTGCAAGTGCAGCACAAAATATGCATTTATATGCAAAAATATGCCAAATTATTTTACAAAAACCTTTAAATATTATTGTATTTGGATTGTTCTTCTACAGGTTTTTAACAATACATCCATGCATACACTGCAAAATAAAGTCTGGGATTATTTATACAGTATTTTTCCTAAATAAAACTGCTGTTTTACAATTTTGAGCATGTGGTAGTTTATTGAAGTTGATTGTAAAGCCATTGCTGCCAGTCATTTGTTTTTAACCTTTATTATGTACAGTGTTGATCTAAATGCAAACTAGGCTCTAATTGAACATACAGTTGTGTATTTATACATGGTGCAAGGTACGACGGTGAAACAACGTGTTATCAACCTTGATTCACTTTTTAAAATCAACACCTAATTCAACGTTAATCCAGCGACTCCAGAACGATCATAATTCACCCCGAAGGTAAGACGGTGAATCAACGTCACAATATCAACGTTGATCCAATTTGCAAAATCGAAAGGTAATTCAACGTTGACTGAACCCTGGTACCTGACGTTGTTTCAGCGTTGAAATGCCGGCGGGGGAGGAACATTTTCCCGGGATCTGGCAACCGCTCTCCTCATGAATGAAAGTGAAAGTAAATGACCAGAGTTGATGTGGACATTTTAAACAGACAGAATCGATGATCTACAATACATTATATCTATAAATCTTTAATAGAATCGCTAATAAACGCTAAATCGGGAGTTTGTGTCGAGTTACCGGATGGGAATGTGAATCGGTATGTACGCATTTTTCACCCGAAAGCAAATGAACACGTTTCTTGTGTTTCCTGCTGAATTCGATTCTTCAAAACTCTAAACAGCATTTGTGTTAAAATATGTCTAACCTTCTGTATTTGAGTGAAAGCAGTTTATAGTCTGTTCCTCTAACTGTCATTCAGATTAAATATGCGCATTAATATTATTATTAATTTAAGAACGCGCGAGACATTTGTGTCCGTTATTTAGCGGTACAAACACTACGTTATGCTGCTCGATACCGCACACTGGTATTTATCTAATTATTTTAATTCATTATTATAAGCAAAGAACTGGTTTGTAGCGCACAGTTTTATTATGTTTTCTGTATTTACCCTTTAACTGTAGCGGCTGATCATCAAAAGTCTCAAAAGGCTGTTTGATTAGCTTTGATTAGTTTGTGTGATTGTTTGTCTCTTCTATCTAGAGTCAGTGGAGGTCAAACTGTTCAGATCCATCATGGATGAAACACAAACTTCTGGAGATGAAGATTTGTTTCCAGCACACAGGTACTTTGAGAAACACATTAAACAAACTATTATGATATAGAAGAGATGGCTGTCTACATGATACATAAATAAATGTGACCGGAGCAGTATTTTTCTTTAGTATAATTAAGTCCAGATAGCACTGACTGACTACGCCACCTTGGGAATTGCACCCAAGGGAATATGAAAGGAACCCAGGTTCGGTGGTGCAGTGAAAAGACAGAGTCGCTTCATCCAATAAACAAATGAATTTTATTTAAAAGGAAAAATGTCCTATGAACATCATTTAATCAGTGTAAATTACAGCAAGTTTATTAGGACAACGCCAAAGTTTACAATGTTAAAAGAACATTCCTCCAGACATATACGATTTACAGTACTGAATCACAAACTAAATAAAGAAAAGAAACACTATACTGTTCCCATAAAACGAAGCACACAAAAATAAATAAATAAATAAATAAATAAAGGAATAGAAACTGCAAGGCTAAAGCTTACTTTAGGGGTGGCAAGCTAGCTGGAAACAATTGTGCTCTCAACCACTTACGTGTGCACGGCAAACAAAATAGGAAGAGGTGCTCAAACCCTGGTGCTCCAAACTCACAGCAAATGTGTGCACCCAGTTGACTAGCCTCCCCCTCGGCGCACTCAGCCTTGACTCGAACCAAAAAAAACAAAAAGAAAAATTAGTAAGTTAGGTGAAATACAAAATCGTCACGATCACATCAGGCACAAATATAATGATTACACACTGCTAAATAATGACACCACACAGCCACTACAGCCCAAAACACACTGGTCAAACCGTTTCCAAATAAAAACCAAACCATAAAAAATAAAACACACAGAACATAGAGACTACTGAAATTATGAAATCCCAAGAAAATAATCCGTCCACGAAAGACAAAAAAAAAGAAAACTATTCATGAAAAAAAACAGCAGCACGACCTGAGTTAACCATCATGTGGTACACAGGCGACTGCAAAACAAAGCATAAATCAAACCAGAATCTACTCCAATCAGGGGATATGAAACATTCACTAAATCATACGTACCACACGAAAAATCACACATCACAATATCTGGATGTACTCGCGAATGTTCTGCTAAAACACACAATAACCCACACCACAACTCATTGCGATTGCCGGCATACCTGAAAGCTTCCAATAAGTGCTTGACACAACTCCCAGGGCACGCTGCCAAGACGGTTCCAGCAATACCTTCAAAAGACAAAGACACATACCCTAAACACTTTAAAACCACATGACGCCGTGCATAACCTCCGTCACTTACCGAGACTGCAATAACATCGGACGAGGGGTGGGTATGACAAAGCCTACATTCTGGGGCTTCCAGTCTACACGCTTAAATACACCTGCCCTAATCACCTCATCCACCCATTCCCATATAAGGGTAACGACTGCAGAAAAAAGGAAAATCCCCTACTGCAACATAAATAAAGCTTAATATTTATTGAAAACAATAACACCATAAAGCCCTCATGCCTGCTTTTAATAAGTAGGCTAATACTTTATGAAGATTTTATATTATGATTTGACAACACTTTATAATAGATTCATTAATAAATCATTAACAAACATTATATAATGTTTAACGGATCATTAGTTATTATATATTCACACAGCTAGAAACATGAAATAATCTGCTTGTTAGTGTTTACTACACTAATGATCAGGTAATTAATGTAAATTACAATGCTTACAAATGTCATTAAACTTTTAATTCATAAGATCATGCACGTCTTGAAAATCTTCAAATGATTTTAACAGATGGTATAGAATGATTAAAAGCTTGTGTTAATGCACAACACTTCTGCTGTTATTGAGTTGTGATACGGGTGAAGGTTAGGGACAGGTTTGGTGTGTGGGTCGGTTTAAGGGTTGGTTAAGGGGTCAAAAGTGTACGGTTATATTACAATGTTTTGATAAATAAACAAGTATTTGTGATGAATAATGAGAGGATGCAAGATGCAAGTTAACAAGTTTAATAATAATGAGGGTCAGAGTAAAGACACAGGCCGGGGACAAACAATCAGGTGTGGTGGTGAAGCAGGGACGAGATGGCGATCCGGTGGTGGTGCGGTGAAGAGCGTGAAGAGAAACCCAGGAACCGTGGAACATCCAGACGATACGAGGAAAACACGAAATCAAAACGACACGAAGAACTGACGAAATCCAACAGAGAACGGGGCTTGACGAGACACAAGAACAGGACGCACACCAGGGAACAACCACAACGATCTGACAACATGAGAGGGAAATTTACTGACAAATAAAGGGAGGTGAAATCAACGACAGCTGGTGACACTAATCAAGACAATGAGTAACCACACCCACACAATTACACTCACACAGACACCCTCAGTGTGAGACAGCCGATTCATGAACCGTGACAGTATTTTCTTGAAAAAATTATGTTTTCTCTCGCTGATGTATGATTCAGTGAAATTCAGTTCACATATTAATGCTATTTTCTACATTTACAGATTTTGTGAAAAAAAGATCTTAATCAGTAAATTTAAGCAATTTTTTTTTCACAAAATTTGTAATTTCCATGATATTTGTTAGTATTGAATTACTTAACAAATAAGGTTGTCATCATTGTATAATTTCTGTTAAAATTATTTTTAGATTTTAAAAAGTGCATTATAGTATAAATTAAATATTTAATGAAATTTGTAAGCATTAATTCAAGATCAGTTAAGCATTATATAATGTTTGTTAATGATTTATTAATGAAGCTTTAAATCATTGTAAACCATCTGTCAAAATCATTCAAAGTTCAAACCATTTGATCATTTGAAAGTTTAATGACATTTGTAAACATTTTAATTTACATTAAATAATGATCTGTAATTTTTAAGTACGTTTTTAAACACTAACAAGCACATTATCTAATATTTCTCGCAATATGAAGATATATTAACTAATGATCTGTTAAGCATTACATGATGTTTGTTAATGATTTATTAATGAAAGTTATTATAAAGTGTTACTAATGATTCTCATCATAATGGATTGAATCTGTTCTGTTAGCTCAGATCATCAGAAGAGATCAGAAGCAGAGTTCAGCTGTGTGTCTGTGAAGAGTGACAAGTCTATGGATCCACCAATGAAGTTTAAGAGTGGAGATACACGGCCTGATCTCAGGTATAACATTTGTATGAAAATATGATTATAACGTGACTTTTATTATTGTCACATATCATCAGAGTTGAGTTTACAGTTTTTGTATAAACACAGTACATGAAATGACTATAAAGTGCTCTTTAAAGTGAATGTTGATAATAAATGTATAGTTGATTTGTTACATACAGTCATTTAAATAAAGAACTTCAATGTTTCTCTGTTTAAGCTCAGTTCATCAGAAGAGATCAGAAGCAGAGTTCAGCTGTGTGTCTGTGAAGAGTAACTGGTCTATGGATCCACCAATGAAGTTTAAGAGTGGAGATACACGGCCTGATCTCAGGTATAACATTTGTATGAAAATATGATTATAACGTGACTTTTATTATTGTCATAATTATGTTCACAGTTAATGTTCACAGTTTTTGTACAAATAATAGTATGAGTGAGTATAAAGCGGGGGCCGTTTATGTAAATTTCGCGGAAGTTTTGGTTTACTTCTTGTAGTCCCTTACCAGCTGTTTTTGTAGGCATTAAAATGGCATAATTTAAAAGATATCTCCGTTTGCATTGATTTTCATTGTCGTAACTTTGCAGATATTTTTTTTATGCTCAAACAGCAAACATTACACACTACCCAACATTAAAAAAAAGTGAAAATCG